>NC_139246.1:45699443-45772547 GCF_977018435.1 Lepisma saccharinum
GAGGCGTTTTCTCACATCTGGAAAATAGGACATTCCTTACAATCATGCAGACATAACTTTTTCTTGATTCAAGATAGGTTGATAGATACCTTTATTATTATAAAACCTATAATTATATATAATTCGCCTGCTCATTGAAAAATGCCTTGATGACACAAAGTGAGGTGCGGAGAGAGAGTCCTACAGTTCATGATCTCGGCTTTTGGTGATGTGATCGACATCAAGCTCCGGCCGACTTTATCCCCATAGGTTGACTCCAGTCAATTATTTGATTGCACACTAGCTAAAGTAACATTTTTGCAAGGACATAATTGGAAACATTCCCACGTTAGATCAGCCACCCATGGAATAAAACCAGGTTCTTCCGTGTGGTAGTCAGATACCATACCAACTGAACCTCGAGGGTAGACATTCAATCCCGACCCCCTTATATTTACTGCAGAATTATTTATTCACTTGCATTACCACCAAAGCACCATCACATGTTGAAATATTAATAAATTAATTTTACCTTATTTGTTCGTAGCATATCTCTGACGTTGCCTACTTCATTTCTCAGCTGATTGGTCGTCTTAACTAGGACTGCTATGTCTGACTGTAAGTCAATTAACTGCTGTTGGTGATTTAAAGATCTGAAAAATTACAAGTTAAGGCGTAATCATGTAAAATCTTTATTTTAGTGGCCTAATTGCACAGTCCAGGATATTTTAAGCATTTTTGTGTTCTTAACACATAACAGCAAGAAAGTAATTATTGGTGTCACACACACACACACACACACACACACACACACACACACACACACACACATATATATATATATATATATATATATATATATATATATATATATAATATATATATATATATAAATATACCGGGTGATCCGTTTGAGATGTCAGAAAATTAAACCTTTATACACAAGAGGTTAATGTACGTATCTCCGAGTAGCTTGTTGTAATATAAGCAGAAAGGATGTAAGTTTCGAGTGATTGACCCATACGACATACTGTGTGCCCTGTGGTGACGAGATCATCACCTTTGTTACCATGAACATTAGCGCCACCATGTGGCTGAAGTCCGTAAACCTCCACTCATTCGAAACTTACATCCTTTCTGCTTATAGCTATTGCAACAAGCTGCTCGGAGATACGTACATTAACCTCTTGCGTATAAAGGTTTAATTTTCTGACATCTCAAACGGATCACCCGGTATATTTATATATATAATATTCAATTATTTTTCCATGTAGCAAAAGTCCGTGACAACAAATCCAGGACACTGTACAGGGATCAAGGTGTTTCCTTTTATAATGAAATGTTCTATGGTTTAATTGTAATGCAATTAATATAATAATAATAACAATAATAATGTAGGAGGCTAATTCTAATTTTGCAATTGTTCAGAAAAACTTGTTGCGAATCATAAGCTACTTTCTCTTACAATTGAACTTAAACTTTCGACAATAGGTAATGATTTGTGTGTTACTTATTATTGCCATGGAAACACTATGTAGATTAATATGAAGCAAAACGGACAGAGTTTTCCAGATGTCCACTGAGCATATTCTTTATCCCAACGGTGCAAATTGCGGAAATCAAGTTCTCTCTGGAAATCACTCATCTATGAAAAGGTAAATGGAGGATAATTGAGAATTCTCAACTAGAACTAATACTGTATATCGTGCAGCACGTTGTAAGAGCTTACAAATCAAAACTTATTCCATAACGTTTTTTTACTTCCTTTTTTCCACTAGACTATCTCAACACTTTTAATTAATATTTGTTCCAGGAAATCCACGTTAACTGCCGGATGAAATTTTCAATATTCACTGACAGCGCCGTTAATGCCATTGGGTAGTGTTTCTGTTGTAAAATAACTTCATGTTATCAAATTTCGAATTTGGTTTTTATTATATCGATAAATCGAAATTATAATGTGTCGGTCCCGTGGAACCAACGCGGCGCCAACAGGAAAACATTCATTTAATGCTCCACCGGCGATTGAAAAGCAACAATCAGTCTCGCGAAAATGCATTCTTTACTTTGAGCTTTATATTTGACCTGCTTATTTAGAAGTATTCTAAACAAATTGGTCTCTGAAAAAGAAGGCCGAAAAACAGCAGTGAATAAAGTGAAGAAGGTTATTACTTGTTGTGAAGGGTGTGAAGGTAAACCACATATGTGTATTCCTTGCTTCAATAAAGTTCATGTGGAGTGATCACAGTTTTCAAGTGTTGACTGAAACTCTTCAAAACTTTTCAAAAGTTTTGTGAAAACATTTGCAATACAGTAGTGTATTTTTTTCCTATGTTCCCAAAATATATGCCATTGTATGAATACATATTTAAAATGTATGCTAAAGATTATCTCGTAAGTTGGTGCATATTATAAAAAATATAAAATAATACAAAATTATAAATAAAATATTAAAAAAATAAAATGAAACACATATTTCACATAATTGGTGAAATAGCGTAAAGGCAACAAATGCAAATATTGTCCCCATTCTTATAGGGACGCCTCGCCATAGAGTTACATAGGTGCAAATAACCTCAGTGTTGATGCACCAATACCACTGTCTAATTATATATACAAATACCACAAATAAATTACATAAAAATAAATAAATATATTAAAATGCTGTATTTAAATAATGAGCGAAATTAGGTTACTAACTAATAAGATGTTCTAAGGAATATACATTTGAATTTGAATTTGAATTTGAATTAAAAATTGTGGATGCGTCAGCACTAAGGCTATTTTGCACCCGTCACATTATACGGGGTCCAGCCCCTTATTGTTACAAATAACAACTCTATCGTTGCAACTAAAATCATAAAATATTAAAATGTTCTGACTTGCGTTAAAAGCTGAGGCTGTAAAGGAGCACTCAGCACACATAAGGACAAAAAACAGGACAACACAAACAAAATTATACTGACCATGGGGCCAGTCGCCAGAGCCTCGTTAGTCTGCAGTCCAGGGTGTACTACGTGGAAGTGAGGTTGACATTTGGGTGAACTACGTGGAAGGTCACCCCCTTACACCCCAAGGAATATACATGTTTCATATCAACAATAATAATAAATATTAAAAAAATTGGCTTTGCTGCTTATAAATTGCCAAAAATGCATGTGCCGATGGATTCTAGGGCGCCGTGCCGGGTCTTTCCATTATGAAATATGCTTGCGCGAAGGACCGTTGGACTACCAGAGTGATTCGAATTAGACGTTACAACGTCGGTGCCATGGGACCAACGCGGCCTCATAAGAAATCTTGATGTCGGGCCCATGGGACCCGCACGGCAGTTAACGTGTTAAATGTTGTATCTGTCTCGCCCATTTGCAGACAACGTCAACTTTTAATTTAATTTAAATATCTGATATGGAAACCAATTTTCACTCTGTGCGTTTTACTGATGTGGGTTAAAACGGACAGTCATGTATGGAGTACTTTTTTCCAAATAATTAAATATATTTTAAGACATGATTGGCAATATTCGAACCAAGAAAGTTAATATTTGTTGCGCATAGGCATATATTTAAAAGAACAAATTGGCACAGAAGGTTTGAGGGATATTGTAAAGGAATCGGTTTAGGATATCTGTCTACGATACCCTTACCCTACATTGCATTATAGGTATCGTCTGGTCTTACGGCTGGCGGTCTACATACTGGTAAGGGAAGTGGGGAGCGGGAAATAAGCAGCAGGCCAACCAGACAACACATTTTAGAAGGAAAATGTCAGCCTATCTGATTGGATACAACAGAGTTAGAAGCCGAGTTGAGTCTATGGTTGCTATAAGTGAAAATTCGGGACTCCTCTGGCCGGAAGCCTGTTGGGGAGTGACGGGGAAGGGAGGCTCAATCCGACAATGTAGTATGTATGTACACTCACCGGCAATAAGAAGATCCTGAATACACTCTGTTATGTGTGTTGCCTAACTCTATGGCGGCGGTAGAAGTTGCCATTGAAATGTTGCTATTAGAATCCACTTTTCGCCGTAGAATTAGGCAACACACATAACGCCTTGCAGGGAAGAGAGTATTTCAGGATCTAATATTATTATTGCCTCTGACTGTACATCGTAATTATTATGCACTATACACTGAAACTGCCGTAGGATTTATACGATACTAAAGTATTTCAGAAACTATTTTCAAGGACAATGAAGAAAATGGAAACTTGTACCCGAATCTTAGGCGGCACCAAATGCAAAAGTAAACAAAATTCAATACTTAAAAATACATTTTGGTGTGAAACTCGATAACTCTTGTATTATTTAGAAGGATAGTTGAATGTACTCTTAGATTGCATTGGTAAATTATCATTTTTAAATATAGTAATTCACCGTCACTCTTAAAGCATTACTCTCAATAGGCGAGTTAATGAACTGCATTTACTTAGAAGAGAAAGAAGATAACGTTTGTTACTTGGACACAGTTACATTTCATTCAGTTTTGTGCCGTAGACTATAAGTTTACATGCGTTGTATACACGTAATCTACGCGTAGATTTCATTGCGTTGTAGTTTACATAGACTACGTAGACAATCTAAAGTGCATTAAAATTAATTTTCAAGGGTTTCATGAAAAGAAAGTGACATTTTCAACTATATTGGTTCCTAACGAACTTAAAAGAATCCTATTTACAACAAAATTTCTCTTCTTTTCTATTATCAACTAAGGAAGAAGATAAATAGTATGCAAGAAAAACAACAGATGGCAGTCGTGAGGGAAGAGTAGTATTTTCTCCATAAAGCACTAGAATAGTTTCTATGTTAGGTTTTTTTCCTCGGTGAGAAATTGTTCGAATTTGGAAGAAAGAGTATGAAAAGTTCTCCTCACACATCAGCAACTGATACGTAGTATAATTTTGTTTTCTTCCACGGCACCCTTTGCTAAGTTATCACCTTTCGCCATGTTGTTAAATAGATTACGTCATCTACGTGTATAAAGTTGTCTACGTGTAGAATGTAGACTATCGTTGTTTACGCGTAGGCGCACATTACTGCATTTCATCCTATAGTGTATGAATTTGTTTTGTTTAATGTAATTTAGATGGCATGGTTTTGATGTTTAGAAATATTGCCGGTTACACGAGGTGACAAAAATGGAAGTTATTGGTTTAATTGTAGTAAAAGTACGTGTTATTTGTTTTTATGAAAAGTGCACAAGATCCAGTGGAACAGACATCTTCGAACTCTCTAACAATTCTCGAAATATCGAAACCTCAATGGTGTTCTTAACCTTGCTAAGGTGTTCGTGTCTTTTTTTGACCCATGTGAAATTTAAAATCTAATATACAAAAATGGATGTGTGTGTGTGTGTGTTCATTGTACTAAGTACACAAACAACTTCAAGTTATTTATAGATCTCAAAAATATTTCACCTTCGTAGCAATAGTTTATTATTTTTACTATTGTTGTGGTAACAGTGGAGGCAATTAGGGGGCATGGGGGCAGTTGCTCCTCCCTTCGTTTTGCCACTTTTGCCCCCACACTATGCTAAATATTATGTATCAAGGGAAAATAAACTCTCCTCCCCTCCAGTTTTGGAACCCAATCGGCGCCACTGTGTGGTAATATTAAGAATAGTATTTTAACATTAACATGATCTTATTATTACTATTCATCACTAACCAACAAACAAAAAATAGCTACATCATAAATGTTGGCGAAACAATTCAACGCTTAGATCAATTCGATGTGCAATTATTAGTTTGGAACATATATTGTGAACAATAGAAACAAATAAAATTGAAGTACAATAACAATAAACATGTCATTGTAAATACCATTTGTTAACCAATTTAATTAAATGAAAAATATATTTTATGTAATTACTTCAAAAATCTATTTTAATGTTATTAACAAATTACGAACAACGGGTATTGTACGTACCTAGAGATTGATATAGATTCACCAACTTTTTCTCGTAAGATGTCCATTTTGTTGTCTGAAACACAGATGATCATTACTGCCCACTTATAGCTATTACAAATAAATATTTCACGCTCACTAAATTTTGTAAATTGGGTAAATACTAACCTGTGTCTGATCACTTTAACTGTAAATGTGTAGAATTATTCTCCTCATGCGTAACTTTTGTAAAAATATTTCCCAGTTACTACAGTAAATAATGATCAACATTGAAACGATTAACTAGTTGTATAATTTTCATACATAAAGCAGTAATTTTAGAGCAAGATGGTGCAACTAAATTAACATACTTTCAATTATGAAATGTAATAATTATGACAGTTTTTTTAATAAAAGCTGGATTATTTTGCATGACTTGTTATTTGCTCCATCTTATGCATAAGTCTCAACTAACGTACGTAACTTCATAACTGAAGAGACTATTTTGACACATTTCTTCGTTTAAAATGTTTCGAATGGCCATTACTGATACCCAATATGAAACATAATATGTATTTCTTATTTTCGGTTTAAATGTCTGACGATATTAACTTTAATGCAGTTAAAATCCCAACTTCCACACTGAATAAATTGATCAATCAAGTATGAAAATGTACAAAATTTTGAAAGAAAACTCGTTTAGAGATTGAAATGTGTTGTTTCACAACCAAATTACACAGAGAAATAATTTAAGGAACAAAATTCGAAAGTTACTTTCATCAAATTTACTTGATTTCAGTAATTCTCAAACAGAGTTGATTTGGAGTTGATATAGGACAAACTAGCAGTGTTGTGTTCGAAATGTTTCCAATGTAAGGATTCTAGAGTAGTACCAACCCCCCATGAATCACGAGAATAGTAAAGATAAAAAAAGGTAAAGTGCTCCCCTGTGCGTAGCACCACGCCATGAAGGCGTATGTGTGGGGGTAAAGCCCCACACTTTCTTGATCCGGTCGAGAGGGGGGTGATGTGATCAGCATCATGCCCCTGATCGCCTTTACCCCCCAGGGTATACCCCAGGTACCCATGTCATTCGACGCTGGGTGGGCTCAGGGGCCGCTTCCATCGTTAGAAAAGTTCCCAGATTTGAACCGGCCGGGACCTTTAGCATGGTAGTCAGACGCGTTACCGCCGCCACAGTGCTTCAGCTAATGTTTTTAACTTTTTGATAAGAGCAGGTCTTTGTCTCTGAGGTAGTTTTTGGACTAGCCCCACCTTTTCTAATGTGTTTGTTCTATGATGTCTTACTCAAGGGGCTTTTTAAACCCCTTTTGGAATTTTGGGGTTAGGGTTTCTAGATAAGTGGGTCTCCCCCGCATAAACGGAAGGGTGCAAAATTGCCATACGTGCCGATGAACCCAAAAATTTTAAACGAATCAATCCAAATTTGAATGTTTGAAATACAGCAAAACCTCGTTAATCCGGACTAACGGGGGAATAAGTTGACCGGTTTAACGAAAGTCCGGACTAACTGAAATAACCTAAAAGAACAGTAGAAAATGCATTAAAGCTCCGTTTATAGCAACAAAACACGTTTATTATGGTGTAGTGTATTTAAAGGTCATAAGCCTAAATACACTATACAGTACAGTACAAAGTCTGCGGGAAACAGAATTTCATCAGTGGTTGACTGCCTTTTCTTTGGGAAATTCTCTTGTTGACCTCTAGCCACATTTAAAACCTTGCATTCAAAATATATATATATTCATATATATATATATAGGTAATGGACAAAATAATATGAACATCTTGGTTTGCAAAGGCCTATATACGCCGTCGTGGAAAAGGAACAACACTCAGCAGAGATTTCAACCATCTAGTGGCGATGAAAGCAAACATATCAGTCTATCAGAAGCTGGTGTGAGAGTTGCATGCGAGCAGTCAGCTATCCGTCAAATGCAGGTATGTCCGACCTTTCAGACTTCAAAAGAGGCATGAACATAGGAGCCCGCCTGGCTGGAGCATCTGTGACAAAAACAGCTACACTTGTTGGTGTAGCACGGAGCACAGTGTCAACTGTTCTGACAGCCTACAGACAACATGGAAAGACAACGTCTGCAAAGGAGAATAGTGGGCGAAAAACAAAGTTATCCAACAGGGATCGACGTGTGTTGAAGCGAATAGTGACTAGAAAGCACAAGACAACACTGTCCCAGATAACCGCAGAGATGAACAATCAGCTCCAGGACCCTGTATCAACGAAAACCATTCAAAGGGAGCTGCATTCTGTGAACATTCATGGCAGAGTTGCCATCCCCAAACCGTTGGTGACTCCACGTAATGCAGTGACACGAAGAAGGGGGTGCCAAGAGCACAAGAATTGGACACAGCAGCAATGGGAACATGTGATATGGTCAGACGAATCGTCTTTCACATTATTTCAGACCACAGGACGTGTTTATGTGTGGAGAACTCCTGCTGAAGCATTTGATATTGTCTGCTTAGTGCCTACCGTGAAACATGGTGGGGGGTCTGTGATGGTTTGGGGGGCTATATCTTGGAATGGTGTTGGCCCACTTGTCGTCCTGCGTGGGAGAATCAACGCAGAGAAGTACTGCACCATCCTGGGTGACCACCTCCATCCCATGGTTCAGACTTTGTTTCCCGATGCATGCCCCATCTTCCAAGATGATAACGCCCCTATTCACACTGCTAGGTGCGTTGATGCATGGTTTGATGAGCACAGTGATGAGGTAGAACATCTCATCTGGTGTCCACAGTCCCCCGATCTTAACATCATTGAGCCTTTGTGGGGTATTTTGGAGGCCAAAGGGCGTAATCGGTTTCCACCTCCAATGACAATTTCGGAACTTGAGACTGTTTTGTGCGAGGAGTGGCTACGTATTCCAGTTCACACTGTACAGGACCTTTATTTGTCTATCCCACGTAGGATACAAGCTGTCATTCAGGCAAGGGGGGGCCCAACCCCCTACTAATACAAGTTTTCTGCAATTGCATTGGTGTTCATATTATTTTGTCCATTACCTGTATATATATAGCCTTTTGCCTGTTCGGATTAAGCGAAGTACGGGTTATCAAGGTCTGGATTAACGAGGTTTTACTGTACCTGCAAATGTATTTAGATTGAAAAGATTATCAACTATTATAGTCAGTCCAGTGATCGAATTTGGCCGATATACAAGTAACTACGCAATGGCCAACAATGTACTCTCTCTCTCTTTTAGTGGTGATGAAAGGAATGAGAAGCTATATATTATTTAAGAAATCACACACAAAAAAGGATTGTATGAAAAGACAGGTCTGTGCATACCGGTAGTTGCAATTCGCCCCCTGAGTCAGTCAATAATTTCTGAAACCAAAGGGATTACATTTTACTTTTCTTATTTGGTTTAAATAATCATCTTTTAATTTAGTAATAATTACTGTCTGCTATTTAAAACTTACCTAGTTTACTCAAACTTGCTTCAGTTTGGTCGGATTTAACATCCAGTCTTACTGCATTTTGTTGTAACCCGTCAACCTAGAAAGTAAGAGCATTCTATATTTTATCTGAGAAAATGCATTCACCAAAAGTTAGCAGAACAATTTCACACTTGCATGTTTGTTCATTAAGTACCCAAACCACAGTGTGAAATACATAGCTGTTCAGTAATAGTTGAATGCAAGCACGTGACCAAAGCATCGGGCTACTGATTGGACCGAAGGGTATACCCACGTGTTCCAATGATCTCTCGCTTCCCTAACCCTATAGCGTTACAGCCCTGGCTTACCTACCGACTGCTGGCCTCCCTCCTACCAGCGGGGCGTGGAGATCTGCAGCCAGACTAGGGAGACGGGTGGTCAGCCCGACCAACCCCCAGCCGTTGTAGGACGGATTACGCTCACTCACTCCGAGCTCCCCAATTTCCTCACGATGCCACCGGCTCTATACACAGGCCGAAAATTCCCGGAGACTGATCCCGGGATCGAACCCATGCCGTCCCGCAGCCGCCGTCCAAAGCAAGGTACCTTAGACCGCACGGCCACGGAGGAGGACCATCTCTCGCTTCTCTTCAGCTTAATTTCCACGATGAGGTAATTGGTGAAATGGCCAATAATGGAATAAATTTAATGAAATACCTGTGGAACCTAAGACCTCTCCGCTGAAGTAAGTTATTTCCAACAGCTGTTCATAATACTTTAGTAGTCATTTAATATGGAACATGACAACAGAGAATTATCATTTGTACTATTTTATCTAATAAATGAATACGTACATATAGTGCGCGAATTAACGGGCGGTGGGATGCCGGGGATTTTTCCTACACCAAAAATTTTATCCCCGGTAGAATAGTTTTTCTATAATCCCTGCCAAGGATGTTTTTATTCCCCCCCCTCTCAAAGAAAATGTAATGAAGGCATAAAATTGGTGCAAATAGAAGGTTGTTTGAGCTCTCGTCCAATCACACCCATGTCAAGTGACCCCAATGACCTGACAGCACTTACTCCAGGGCATTTCCTGATGGGCAACAACCTACTAAACATCCCAGAAGAGAACATCCTTCACCAAGAGCAAGATTAACCGATTATCGAGTTCGCAAAGGTGTCAACAAATCGTGCATCATTTTTGGAGAAGATGGCATTTGGAGTGCATATCTGGACTTCAAAGTAGACCGAAGTGGCAGAAGAGATTGCGGGAAAACAATTATGTTTAACTTTTAAAACAATTGCATCCCACTCCGCGTTAGAAGTTTTACAAAAAGCTTCCACATTAGCGCCCTTGCTCTGCCTATTGTTAAATAAACTACAAAAACCTGTCCCCATGGCAACAATAATTGGTTTCGCCACTTTTGTTCGTTGGAGGTACATCACAATTCTCACTGCACGCCGTCATTGAGCTTTGAGTTAAACGGGCAATATACATTTTGTCAAGTTTCTCAATGGTACTAGTTCAATAGCCCTTTTTGTGTATAGTGCGTAAATTAAGTTGGAATACGTTATCAGGCAGCTACGAATTGATACCAGAGGCACTCTACAATACAAATCTACACAAATAGTTGAATATGCAGATGGTATTAACATCATGGATAGATCACTAAGAAGAGTGATGGAAGTCTTTAAGGACCTGAATGAGGAAGGCTAGAAAGTTGGACTAAAAATAAACGAGAATAAGACAAAGATACTAATCCAGTCAAGGAAAAGAAGAAACTGTGAACAGATCATGGCAATAGAAAACTTTAACATCGAAATGACCAACAACTTCTCAAACCTGAATGAAAAAATGAAGAAATAGTAGAAGCACAAGCACGTATTCAAACAGCAAATAAGGGCAACTTCTAGATATTACCTTTAATTCGATGTAGAGATGTCAATTGAAGAGCTCGACTGATGCTATACAACACAGTCATTGGTAGTATTGTAGTATATGGATGTGAAGCACGGAACAAGCCGCTAACAAACTCGACTCATTTGAGCGTAAAATCCTCCGAAGGATCTTTGGCCCTATTCAGTCACAAGGAGTGTGGAGAATTAAATATAATGACGAAATTTAAAAACTTTATAAAGAAGTACCTCTCTCCATATACATAAGAATAAAAATACTAAACAGGGCTAGCCATGTAGCTAGAATGGATGAGCACCGGATCCCGAAGAAGATGCTAGGAGAAAACATGCGAGGAAGAAGACCTGAAGGAAGACCAAGGATCAGATGGAATGATAGTATCCGGAAGGACGCAGACTCCCTCCTTCACATCAGAAACTGGAGAAGTAGCCCAAGAGAGGACGGTCTGGAGGAATAAAGTTGGGGAGGCCAAGGCCCGAAAACGAGCCGAAGTACCATAGGTAACAGATGTATAACTTAAGTGCATATGTTATCATAAGATTTAATGTCCTACGTCAGAACCACTTTCTAATGCACTCGGAACTGCAAGGCAATAGTTTGATTTACTAAATGCTAACATATACAGGTTTACATACTCAAAAAGACTACCCCGAAAATGAAATCACAAATAAACTTACGCCACTGAGTGAACATCCCCCCTCCCCAGAGCAAAAAGCTTAATTCCCACACTCTTACATACTTACAAGTGTTTGTAAGATGTAAGCTTCAGCATATATATCTTTCACGTCTCTTGTTATTTGTTGACCTTTTCATAAAAACAAATTACTCTAATTCATCACAATTAATCAAGCAACAATGAAGAATTGGTTATGTAAATATAATTATATTTCATGAACGTAGACCTACAATTTAGGAACTTAGAGGCCCATGTCCCAAAACATATATTACCAAAAAAAGAGCATTTTTGAAACAATATGTTTCCTGTAAAAGCCACAAGCTTGGAAGTTAGAGAAATGAACGATAGATGGCCTAGTATGTTGACTATGAGCAAATCCAGTAAGTCCGCTGGTGACTGGCATGGACCCGTTATCCACTAAACTCCTTAATTATATGTATATAATTACAAAAACTTGATTATTAAAAGTAATTTCATGACTGGTTTCGTGTGGATGGATTGACACACGATTCTAAAATTCAATGCTTATTTTACTAACTGCATCGTACAAGACGATTTTCTGAATGATTGAAAAACACCTATCTTATGTTGATTTCGTCGTATTCCTTAGGTAATTCTCGAATTGTTAGTGATGATTAGGCCTCGGATTTTACGTTTTTAACCTATTTTTTTTCCTTTACAGGTATGCAAGAAATAATAAGTTATTTCAACGTTTGATTAACAAACGCAACAACTGATGAAGTTTTATAGCGCCTAAAAACACCTATTTTGCTTCTTAGAACCGCTTAAACGAAGCCCTTTTTTAGGTTTTTTATATATTTTTAAAGGTTTTACAGGATTTTTATGTCACACAAAGGCATTTGTTTTGTTTGGTCACGAAAAAATTCAATGACGAACCTGTTTGAAAGGTACTCTCTGTCGGTTTCCCTTCCTCCAAGTCTATGTTGATTTTTCAAAGCTCTGAACAAACAAAATGTCGGGTGCCACTGTTACCTGTACAATCCAAAGTGGCAAACTAACATTTCAGCATTGAAGTTTGCACCACTGACTATGTTCTTTTTGAAAGATTATTTTCAGCATATAAGATTATCTTCAGAGACAAAATGGCGGAGTTTTACTGTAAATATCATGAAAAAATATTGTTGTGTAACTATATGGCAAACAGTTGATTTTATTAGCAAATTTCCAATGGTAAGTTGTGCCATTGCCGTAGGGGTAGGCAATACACATAACGTTATGCAAGATAGTGCGTATTTCAGGATATAGGTGACTATACCTGATCAGCATTTTTCAGGAATTTTAAACTATTTTAATTGTTTTAACCTACTTCAGGATTTTTTGGGCCTAACTTAATATTTGTAGGACCTATTTTAGGATTTTTAGAACCTATTTTAAGTTTTTTCGAACCTATTTTAGGATTTCTAGAGCCTAATTTAGGAATCTAAAAGCACACTTTTTAGAACCTAAATATCCGAGGTTTAGTGATGATGGTTCTTTGTTAGAATGCAATGCTTAGTGAACATTCTCCATTGCTTAGCGCTGATACCGATTGTAACAGGAGAGAGTACCTCTTAGATAGTCTTAAGTGAACAGTTTAACTTTTCCGATAATGGGAATTGAACCTACTATGGATCTGGGATTTTGATAATACAACAAATCCGATACGCTAAACAACTGGCTACTCCACGACGACCATCGGAATGTTATTCTACTCTTTTCTTCAACAGAAAATAAAAACAGTAATTTAAATGAATAAAATAGAAACAGTAACTTAAATGAAGCATACATATACCGTGCTTCCAATTCTTTGCCAAGCCGACAGATCGGGAGAAGTGTTGCGGGCGGCGCTGGCGGACGCCGACATTTTCGACCAGTAACGTCCCGCTTATTTTTATGGACATATCATTAGCATTAGAGGGCTGCATAGTGTACCTTTTACCTTCCCACTGCCCGCTTGCTCGCGAGGACAGGTATACCTGCTCGCCTGCCCACGGCAACGAGTCGACTTGCGTCTTTACCCGGGTTCTTGGTCTTCAAGGCGCTCTGCGCTTACAAGGTAACTGGGCATTTAACAAGACCCGGGCGCCTGCAAAACCTGCTGGAAGGAAACAGCCCTCCGGCAGCGTGTCGCTCCAGGTGTTTCATCACCACGTGGACGGCTGCAGCCAGTGTTGTCTACTTACGTAGCTCCTAAATCCTACGAAGTCCTAGGAGGAGCTCTCTGATTTAAGGAGAATTTACAGTATATAATTAGTGATTTCAGTTCATTGTAAGCAGTTTTTATCTTATTGCCAGGAAATGCACGCAATATTACAGCTTCATTTATCTAAATGAATGATCGAGCAAACAAAAATCTCCTCACTGAAAACTAATTGTTTTTCATTGCATGGTGCCTTAATCAGGCACGCAGTGGCGCAACCAGAGGGGGGGGGGCAGGGGGCATTGCTCACAACCTTGGACGGAAATTAAGTCTAGCGGAGGGGTCAGGGTGGGGGTCAAACATTAAAGCACAAGAAAAAAACAGGCTAGCAGAATTAAAGAGTAGCAGGGCTAAAGGTACTCAAGATCGAATTAAATTTCATATTTTTCTTGCATTTTCCTTCCAGACGGCCAAGGGCACCTGCAGAGGGGGAATGGAGGGGTAATTGCAACCCCTTGATTTCAAATTTTCTGAAAGTAGAAATATAATATAAAATATTATACAGTCTCGTCAAGTTCAATGCCGTAGCAAAGGGGTAGCGGGAGACGGTCCTGAGCGCCGAACGATCTAAGTGAGAAAAGTTTTAAAACAGAGAATGCTATGGCGGCCCGTGATATTATTTACTATTAATGTTGGTTTGTTAAGAGTTGGATGAATTGATTATGTAATACGTCGCTCCATGTGAAAAGAAAATATTGTAGATGGAAATTTTACATGTCATATGTATGTACATTCGGAATGCATTTATCATGCACTTTCTTTCTTTCAAAAACAGTTTGTGTGCTTGTTTTCCATTATTAACTAATGTGAAATTGACGTGTTGAAAAAAAATATTTCCAATCCTCTGTTTCAACACAAATGCGTGAGAACCGACTTCTACCCCCTTTTTGCATGATTTATGAGGATAATAATGCCTTTCATGCTACTTTATTACTATTATTGTGATTGTTGTTGTTGGCACGTTTATCCAAGTACTTCCTTCCCCCCCCCACCCCAAACGAGGTAACGACAATGCCCCTGGCTGGCTACGGCCCTTGTGTTCGCAGTAGAACAGTGTGTTGTTCGACTCGCGACCTCAGCGTCGAACGTGACATGTTTCAGTCCTGCCCTATATCACTATATATACGTATATTCGTTGTTTACGACATATACTTATGGATCCTGTGCCACGGAAAACCTATTTCAATGTGGGTGTGTGTGTGTGTGGGGGGGGGGTAACAACAGTCGTAAATCTAATTTCATTGGTGATGTGGCTTACGAAGCTTTGAGTTCACTTTTTTAAGTAGTGAAAATCTAGTGCAGTTGGCAACACTGCAGAACGGTGTGGGCCCGGTGCAGTTTCTACTCGAAGCAACTACGTCATGCAGAGGGAGGGGTCTGCAGTTGATGGAAAGAACGAACTGAGACCTACTAGGTATCCTAAGACTGCGGGTACCCGGCGGGTCTACAATGCCTGCCAGGAACGATCTGGGCAGGTGGGCATACAAGCTGCTCAAGCGAGGGTGTTGAGCAGGTTGCATGTTATTTTAGGAGCGATGTCTCGCGAACGGGTCTGCTCCAGGTCTTGTGCAGGCATCTGATTAGCATGCAGATATTTATATTAATATTGCAAAACTAGCACTAATGTGTGTTATGAGAGTTGTTCAAAGTGGTGTGAACCTACATTCACACATTCCTCGCATAGTTTGATTAAATTTTGATTCACACTCAAAAGTTCTTCTTCCGTGGTTGTGGCCGAATCTTGTTGAAAATGCCCATATTGTATTGTCTCTCATTATATGATAACAATTGAAAAACGGAGCGAGTATTTCTGTGCGGTACCTCTTTGATTTTATTGTGTATTGAAAAACTAAATATGCTGACCAAGGCAGTCATTTACTATTTTAATAAAAACATAAACTAAACGTAACGTTTCAACCTTCTAGTAAGGTCTTCTTCAGACTCTGTATCAAAGTACAAAAGTAACAAGATACAAAAACAGGGCATTATATATACACAAAATATTACTCCCTCCAGACTATTAGAAAGTTGTTCTGGAACTTTCTACCTGGTGGCTTTCACTTGTCAACTGTACTTTCACCTAAGAGGCTAAACATATTTACTTCCATATATAATGTGGTTGGGCTTTATATCTCACGCTCTTTTTCCTTCATTTTCTTCCTTCTCCTCTCCTCTTTCTCTCTTGTCCCTTCCACTCTTTCTAACACATTCCTCCATTCTTTGTTTAACTTCAGTCACCCATTCCAGTTCATTGTGTCTTCTTCTCCTTTCTTCTCTATTTCCTTGGCCTCCTTCCATTTTCTCACTAGTATTCTCTTCTCCCTTCCTATCTGCTTAGCCTCATCCCACTCTATGCCATGTCCTGTTTCTCTCGTGTGTTTAAATATCGCATTTCTCTCTCTCTTAAGTCGTACATCATCCCTATGTTGTTTCAACCTGTCTTTCAGCCTCTTTTTCGTTTCTCCTATGTACACACTCTGACATTTTTACACTTCACTTCGTAGATAATCTCATCCTATTCCTCTTCTCTGTTTTCTTTTTCTTGTTTGCATTCTTCGCTATTCCTAAGATGCTTCTCCCTCCCTTTCTGTAAGTTTTAATTCCCGCTTTCCTAAGCACTTTGCATATCTTTTCTGTGGTCTTCCCCATACTCCTTATTCCAAACCTCTTTCTTTTTCTTTCTCTTCCTCTTTCTCTTCCAATTCTCCCATTCCTCTTTTCTTCCTTCTTCTGTTTATGTCCAATCTATCCTGCTTCTCATAGCCATTCTTTTCCAGTGTTTCCATAGGCTATTTATTTTGTCTTCTTTTTCACATTCCTTCGTGCATATTTTCTTTATTCTGTCCTCCATATTCTTTATGAAATTTATTTTTGTCACCTCACTTACATCACTTCTTTTATGGCAGAGTACCCCTGCTGCACACTTTTTCTGATGCCAAGCGGTTTCAATTTCTTCTCCTCTCTTCCTTTTCATCAATATATCAAGGTACCTTAACTTGTCTTCTTCTTCTATTTCGAGTTCCAATAATATCTCTCTTTCTTCATCTTGTATTTATTTGGCAAAAATGTCGAACTGCCTCTTCGTTCCCTTCCATATGCCAAAACAATCTTCCACATATCTGCAAAACAGAATTACGAGTATTTTGTCACCTCCCTTTTTCTATCACTTTCTTTTCCCATTCATTCATAACCAATTCAGCCAATGCTGGGCTTAGGCTAGAACCTATATTTAGTCCTTCACTCATTAACATTATTTTATCTCCCATTATACTGTAACCGTTATTCCAAATGTTTTCCAGCGCCTTCACTACCATTTCGCTATCCCATTCTCCTATAATTTCTTGTCCCATTCTCTTTTTAATAATGTCCAAAACGTGTCCCTCTTGATGCTCGGGAATATACTTTTTACGTCTAAGCTAAACATTGTAGTCTTCATCTCATTTAACTTAAGTTTAGTAACGTTTAGTTTATGTTAGTATGTTAGTTTATGTTTTTTAATAAAATAAATTACTGCCAAATATTTGCAAATCTCATTGCAAGGTTGATATGTACAAGTTTGTGTGCAGATGCCATCTGGTACTTTTGTGCTGATAAGGGAAGTATTCGAGGTTCACGTTGTTACATTACGGCTAAAACACGTACAACCACAGTAACAATCTAATGATGAATCAGCAGCGAATATACTGCCCTGTTCACAGTTGCAAACTATTACATGTGTATCCGGTGCATAGATAAACACAGTCGTCGGAGAGCTTGTATTACTACTACTTATATCCCTGTATTTTCAACCATTTTTGCCACTTGCCTTATAATGCCCTGAATATACATTATATTAACTTATGTGTTGCTTACCTTTGTAATTTTTAAGTTATTTCATTTCTATTTTGTCATGTGTTCAGTGTGTCAAAGACAACTAGTATCAGAAGGACAAAGTAGATAAGACTAAATTGTAGATGACAACTTGGTAACTACATTTACAAATATTTGAAATGTAAGCTGAGACAAAATTCGATATGACAGTAGTTATTCACCCCCGTTGAGGTCGATAAATCAATTGATTGGAAAAGATCGATCAAAGATCAATTGATGACCAAGCAGTGTGGGCAAGCAAGGGTGGGTGTTTTGAGCGTTTTGATTGGCTGTTGGGAAAAAGTGGGCGGGGCTTAATGATATGGGTTTCCTGTTACTGAGGAGATTGATAAGTGTTTCCGGGGGGCGTTTTCGGGGGCTTTGATAAGTTTGGCGGGAAGTGTTTCCTGTTGTTAATGAGTGATTGATAAGTGTTTCCGGTCTGGAGTTGATTAAGGGGGGCGTTTTCGGTTTGGGGGCTTTGATAAGTTTGAGATTGCGGGAAGTGTTTCCTGTTGTTATTGAGGACTTGATAAGGGTTTCCGTTGTTGATGAGATAGGTGGCTATTTTTGGGGGGCGTTTCCCGTTTGAGACCGTTGATGAGTCTGAGATTCCTGGAAATGGGTGTAACGGTTTTCTGTCTGAATAGAACATGCCCGAACATGTTTTGGGCGTAGGTTTGGATGAATTTGCAATTTCTGGGTGGTGTAACGGTTCTGTGTGAACATGCCCGAACATGTTTTGGGCGTAGCCTTGTAGTTTTAAGTTTGTTTAACGGAAATGGTGACGTAGGAGGAAAAGGGTATAAATAGAAAGGATGGAGGATCTTAGTATCATGTGAGGATGGATGTAAGCGGTACACGTTTGTCTGATAATGGTGTGAATTTCTACGAGATCAGCTACGAAGAGTTCTGGGAACTTGTTCGGTCTTGCGGCGATCTGGACAGCGATCGAACGGCCCTGGATCGGTTGCTGAGTTATTTCCCGTTTATGTATGTAGCGATACCTGAATCTCCCTGGTGTGGATGTCACGTGGTCAACGGATCAGGAAAAAGAATTCACCGTTGCTGCGAGACTTTGAAGGAGATAGAAGAGAGGAAAAGAAGAGGTGACGAGAGAACAGGATTTCCGAGTCACGGGTGTATCTGCGAACTACGTCGCAGGAAGGAAGAGTTGGGCGAAGCTTTGAAGAAGAGAGTGAAAGAGTGGGTTTCTTTGTTGGCAGACAGAAATTCCGTGTGGTGTTCTGGCTGTGATCGTCCATTGTTACTTAACTTAGAAGGTCATCCTTGTTTCCCTGTGGTTCCTCCCGAAGGTTTCGATTTTCGCAGACGGCTGTTCCCCGACGATCCTGAGGATATTCTGGCTGAACCTTTATCGCCGATACCGAGGACCCCGTCACCTATAGTATCTGATTTTGAGAATATTCTGGCTGAACCTTCATACCCGATGCCAAGGACCCTGTCACCTACAGAACCCGATTTAATTCGTTTTTACCTCGTATGAGAGTGTTTACTCACCACGATTGCTGGACTCGCACAGAGCCTACAACGCCGTCACCTACAGTATCAGACGAGTTTCCTTTGTTCGACATATGAGAGTGTATACTTACCATACTCGTCTGATAGCAGGCGGTCCTTTTACCACCGATTATATGTCGGTGAATGCGAGATACAAGACTTACAGAAAGTGGCCAATAGGATTACGTCAGACTGCTGAAGAATTAGTCACTGCAGGTTTTTATTATTCAGGATTCAGTGATAGGGTAATATGTTTCCATTGTGGGTACGGAGCGTGTGATTGGACATCCGAAGATTGCCCGATTCTACAACATTACCAGGCAATACCAGCCTGTAGTTACATACAGAGTGTTGCAGCGTTACACAGTGATTCGAAAAGTTGCAAATATTGCGACAGTGTGGAAACTACTGAAAAAACATCCGATAAAAAGAGTGTGGATTCTGTGCTACTCTGTAAAATATGTTTTGAAAACTCTTGGAGTGTGGTAATTCTTCCGTGTCGACATTTTGTAGCCTGTGGTCTCTGTGCCTCTCAATTGGACAAGTGTGCGGTATGTCGGGGCAGTATTAATGATACATTGACAGTGTTCACCTGTTGAACAAAATGGATGCCTGTTTTTTGGACATTCAAGGTTTTCGAGGAGTCGAAGGAGAATTTGTGTGTAAAGAAGTAGGAATTTTAAAATTTCCTTTCGACAGTGCATTTGACTGTTTAGTGAAACCTCCATATGGTTTACACTTGTTGAGTGAAAAGTATCGCCGAGTGAATTACTGGCTCCGTACCAACAAACATGGTCTCGATTGGAATGATGGATGGCTACCGTACGAGAAATTAGAAGATCTTCTGTATTTAGTGCTTATGAATCAGCAAGTTTATGTTAAAGGTACGGAGAAAATGGAATGGGTGAAAACATTAGTGGGGAAAAAAGGTGAGGGTAAGATGACTGTATGCAATATCGAAGAACTTGAATGTCCAAAGTTAAGCAGTGTCAAAAACAGTTCAGAAAGTTTAAAATGTAAAGAACATGGTAAAGGTGAAAAAACCTGTGCAGTTGAAAATGTCTGGAAAATGTACACTTTTTATTGTAATAAATAAAAGAAATGTTCAAAATATACAAATGTTTTATTTATAATTGATAGTATGGATATAGAATAACACAAATATTTTATTTACAATTGATGATATGGAAGGTTTACAATACCTGAAGGGTTATATTACAATACATAAAATAAAAAAGACTGATTTACAATACATAAAATAACAAAGACTGATTTACAATACATAAAAATAACAATGGAATACAATATGGAATAGATTTACAATGGATACTTTACAGCATCAGATACATAAGATAACTTATTTACAATATCAATGTGTGTCCAAGATTGTTCTCAAGATATATTTCAATCATCAGTTCGTTGTACCAAAGTACATAAAAATAGTTCAATACATCGGGTACTTCTTTTTTTTCTGAAACCATATTCTTTTTTATACAATATACAAAAGCCTCCATTTCGGGTTGTAATTTATGATAACGTTCGTTCATTAATTTTTGCAGAGGTCTAAAAAGATTACACATAAATAAATGTAGTTCAGAGGCTGTGAAAATGAAAGCATCCGGTGAATGATGTTGATACATCGAGATGCAACGTTTCCCGAAAAAATTTACACCACTAACGGTGATATTTCCAGTAACCAAATAATTGAATCGTCGACCAGTGTCGACGTAATTCAGTAAGTCAGATTTTAAAGCACACAGTTCTCTAATCTGTTTAGAATCGATGCGTACGGGTGATCTCCCCTGTTGCGAAAACTCCCACACCAAATTGAAAGGGGATTCCTTTTCGAATCCTATGGCTACGTACTTGTTTTTTTCCTTGTTCAGAAAATATGTGTTTGCAAGATAGAGATCTAAACATGCATCTACGTCATGTAGTTTAGGACACTCGATTTTGTCTGTGGAAAAACCAATTTCCCTACGTCTCTTTATGAAATCACAGTCCGTAGTCACATCCATTCCCTCGTCAGCCGTCTCGTTCTTGATAGTAACGGTTTCTAATTTAATAGGTTGCACACGTTTGCGAGGTTTCCGTTTGGAAACATCATCCTTATGGGTCATGCGTGTCACAAGTTTGTCGTGTTTCTCCATTATAGAAGCCGCAGTAGGTTCCATGGTGTGTTCACTAGAACTGTCTCGATGGCACTGAGAGAAAGATACGGCAGCACACATTTTAAATAGATTTCTTCATGTCGCGAGCCTGCATGGTGTGGATAGAACAACACGTTTGTTCCCCTCTGGAACACTTGGAATGTGGTAAACATTTGAAGATCTGACGAAAACGGTGCAGGATATATCCATCTTTACTGATACCTGGTGGAAATGTGTGGATGAAATCCTTGGTTGTAACGTGACGTGCTTTGTAATAAGCATACACGCAACAGTAATGACCGCATGTTGTGGCCAATATCCCCTGTAAGGGAATGTTGTTGTAAGTCCATACCGAGGAATGACTGTTCAGGAAATTTACGAATTCTTGATAGAAAGGATGAAATCCGTATGAATCGAAATACTCGGCCACATTGTTTTTGTCGAAATAGAAGGCCACCCAGTGTGTACCCCGGGAGTCGGACTTGTCAGTGTTTGCGATGATCAAGGCCGGGGTAGGAAACGTCCGAGGTAAAAGATCTCTCGGGTAAACACCGTAAAAAATGTTTCTGGTGGAACAGTTACGAGATAGAATCTGTCTGATCTGCGACGTGTTCATGCTGCTTATGTTTTCAATAATGTATAATAATGCGTCTGTCTTTGGTCATTTCTATGCTTCCAGGGCTGTTGTCAAGTAGTTCGGGAAACGATTGTATCTTCACAGGTTTCGAAGTTGTCACTTTCGAAGAAACACTACTATGCTTAATAGTACGGGTTATCACTTTGGTGGGTTTTTCCATCACAAGCAGTATAATGTTTACATAAGAGCTGTTTCGATAACACTGTGAGTCAGAAACACAGGCAGACATATTTATGGAAACTTCTGTCTCACTGATGGAGGATGACACTTCTATCTTTAGGTATATCCACTGCAGATTCAAATTCAGCATACAAAAGGCATGTTATATTTTCCGACAGCGGGGGAGAAAATTGCATCTCGGCTCCGATGATGCCTTGTTCCTGGAGACTGGTGTGCGTGTCGTTTCCTGAAGAGTCAGGCGTTATGTCGTAAATCAGAAAAAAGAATCCGTTCTCGAACATTTTCCGTGTGATCTGGTGTCCGTAATTGGCGTGGTGAATGCCTGTACCGGAAAATAGAGTTTGATAGGCACGTGTTATCAATCCGCTGTTTCCTCCTGTGGTGATCCGTAAAGGTTCGGAAGGTACGAGTTCTCCATTTTTCACAAGATGGAAAGAAGATAGGTTAAAACTTCTAAAGTCGAACGGATTTTTCTTACTGTCTCCGAGAAAGCTGGCGGTGGATACCATAGCAAAAAGAACAACATTCGGAAAAGGACCTTGAAAAGCATTATCGATCGAAATCTGCTGCGTTCCGGCGACGTAAGAATAAGCTTTGATCACGCTTCTGGTGAACGGATAATGAGCAGGAGCGTAAGTGAGTGCTCTGTCTATGGCCAAACTGGTGGTGGGAGTAGGAATGATGTGATTTATTTCGAGAACAGCCTTTAAAATTTTTATTCTGACTGTAGGTGATGTCTGGTCTCCCCAGATGTAAAAAGCGTCACGTGATCTAGCTAGATCTATGCGTACTTCAACACCGTTGATCAGGTATTTAGACTGGTGGAAGAAATCTATGTGAAGTTTTCCCATAAGGTCGACCACGGCTGTCACTTCCGTAGGATTGCCTGTCGTCGGAACATACTGGAAAAATTTTTTCCTTGTGGTGAAACCTGTGTTGTCGGCAGTGATTTCATCTTGATGTTCAGGTGTGTCCAAATACCATAGGGCATTCGTGAGATGCGTGTTTGCGGCATCGCTTCCGTAATTGATAGCTGCTTCGAAGATCGCTTTATATGCGTAATTGTTATCGGCGGTTGTTACAGCAATGCCGTTGAGAGTCACTGTACATTGGGAAAAGAGTGAATGGAGAAGATAATTCACGACCCCGCAGTTTTTTGTGAGGGCATTTTCGGTTTCGGAAGCACTCATGGGACTTCCATCCTGTTTAACCATTTGCGTTTGCAGACGGAGATAGGCAGATGAAAGATCGAGAAAATCAGTTCCTGCCCCCGGTATGACAAACTGAATTATATTTTGATTATCGATGGAAGCGATAGGTTTGTAGGTGGCTGTGTACGTTTTTTCCACATTTTGCTGAATAGGTTTTTTCCGGAAGAGGTCGAACTGCGAGATCATGCACATGTTATCCTCCATCATTATCCAAAAATATCTTTCCCTCAGACCTTCTGTTTGATTTTTCTTTTACGTGTTGTGGATGTTTTCCTTCGTTTTTGGATGCTCGTTTTTTACGGATCGTAGATGTTCTAATACGGGTGGCTGAACGTTTTAACATCAACTGAGCAATTCTTGTTGCAGGTTTCGTTCTTATACCAGAACCTACCAGAGAGTCGATTTTCCGTTGTGCTATATGCGTAATAATTTTTATCGGCGGCTGTTAGAGCAATGCCGTTGAGAGTCGCTGTATATTGGGAAAAAAGTGAATGGAGAAGATAATTCACGACCCCGCAGTTTTTTGTGAGGGTCTTTTCGGTTTCGGAAGCACTCATGGGACTTCCATCCTGTTTAACCATTTGCGTTTGCAGACGGAGATAGGCAGATGGAAGATCGAGAAAATCGGTTTCTGCTCCCGGTATGACAAACTGCGAGATCATGCACATGTTATCCTCCATCATTATCCAAAAATATCTTTCCCTGAGACCTTCTGTTTGATTTTTCTTTTACGTGTTCTCCTAGATTTTGCGGATGTTTTCCTTCGTTTTTTGGATGCTCGTTTTTTACGGATCGTAGATGTTCTAATACGGGTGGCTGAACGTTTTAACATCAACTGAGCAATTCTTGTTGCAGGTTTTGTTCTTAAACCGGAACCTACCAGAGAGTCGATTTTCCGTTGTGCTTTACTTTGAAGATTTTGACCTGCTTCACGTACCCGTTGACGAACAATAGTTTTCGGAGTTTGTTGGTTTGTTGCAATGTCGGTGATAATGTTAGCGCCTGTTTTTAAAGCTTCTCTTCCGATCGCCTTTGCACCGCTCCAGAGTAGAGGTTTCACCATTCTAAACAGTCCTGCGAAAAGTGACCCCAATCCTCTCCCTTTTTGATTTCTAGTTGAACGGTAGATGGGGCCAATTCCTCCACGGATTTGGTTACTGTAATATTCGGTCTGCGAATTCATGATGATTCATTCGCTTTTCGACAAAGACTGAGACAAATAGCTGTCTACTGTTTTTTAAAAGGACTTTGCTTTTCTACGAAAATGTAAAACAGCGATTGTGGGTACGGAGCCAGTTCTCAAAGGTAAGAAATTTCCTTTTCTATCGTACAACGCAATTTCTATTGTTTCGAAAGAGGCTTTATCCAGAGGAACGTAATGAATCGGGTCGAATGATTGATAGGCTACGGGTACTGTGCAAGACGTATTTGTGTCCGAACACTGTTTTCGGGTAAGACGCAAGAGACGTACCATTTCTCCCCCGACCAATTGTTGTTTCACCAGATCGGAGTAAATAAATATATATGGGTTTTTATCCACAACGCTATTGGACTGTGCGTGCGTAGAATAAATAGATTTCAATATGTCATATCGAAATTTAGCATAGTCATCAGTTTCGTCTATGGGTGTAACGGTATTTGTTGGAGCATCGTCAGGTTCAGGCTTCGGAACCCCTATCACGGATAGATGTTTGTACACGGCCTGTTTGAAGAAAAACCTGAGATGAGTAGGAACAGCTACATTAGCAGGGTCTGTTTTCAGGAAATAAATCAGATCCTCTATCGTATATGTTGTTGCAGGAAAATAAAATGGTTGTTCGTTAATATAGAGTGTGTTATCCGCACAAACAGTAGATCCAAATGTTCCCCATTGCGGTTCCGTCAAAAAATGCCAGAATTTCTCGAGAACGGATCTCCTTATTTCCAGGTCGTCGGGGAGAGATTCGATGATGGTAGAGACTAGGTCCTCAGCACTTGCATATGTCCGAACAGGAAGAGTTAACATTCCAGAATCAGTTTCCAAAACATTGTCGTATAGAGTTGAATAATGTAGTTCTGCCAATCCGACTTCCCACAATTCTGGAGACAGATCGATCCGTTTAGCAAGTTTTATGGTGAAATGGGTGAGTGTGTTGTCTGGAAAATATTCCTCCGATGCAGATGATAGGAGGTAAACGTAGAAATTATCGTCCATTCTCGCCGAACACAGAGAAGTTACTGGATCGCAGTAACGTTATATTTTGATATAAATATGTTTTGGAAATTATTTTCCCGATAACTGTTTTACGGAAGATGCCTTGATCCACGAATCGAAACTAGGTGGATATCCGAGCCAGCGAACCAGGTATTCCAAATTTTTTCCTTTTCCCCGGGTGTTCAAAATTTTATCAATTTTATACTCTTCGTCAGGATCCGAATAAACTTTCTGCAGTTCATGTTTGTAAAATGTACCTTTTACTGGTTCTTCATTTAAGTCGTCTAATATGTATACAGGTACAGGTGTTCGCTGAACAAGGGCATGGATTTTGAAAAGTTCTCGTGACCAGGATTGTTCGTATCCTTTCTCGAAATGTCCTTTGACGACAGAAATTCGTACAATATCACCTACATTAAGATCTGAAGACGGTTGTGAAACATGTTTGTCAGGTTTGTTAAGACGTTTCCACACAATGTAAACATTTGTCTCGTTAACATCTCGAGGGGCCATTCCTATGGAACTGTGGATTGCTGTATTGTAACCTTCGAGAAGTTGCGGTAAAATATCTACATAGCGTCTTGTCTGTTTTGAGGTGAAATATTTCCACATCCGTTCTTTTAATGTTCTGTTGAAACGTTCCACTACACTCGCTTTCACAGGATAATTTGTTGCTGTCGAGAATTGTACATGTTCATTTTTTAAAAATTTCTGGAATGTAGAATTTGTAAATTCCGTTCCTTGGTCGGTCTGTAGTGTATCAGGTTTCCGTCTGTTTTCTTCGAAAATAGTTTTGAAAGCTTCGGTTACCGAATTGCTTGTTTTATTTTTTAGCGGTAATGCAAAGGCATATTTTGAAAATACGTCGATGACTGTCAGAAGATATTTGTATCCGTCGTTATGTTTTTGTATCGATGTCATGTCGTTGAGATCAGCTTCCCAAAGCATGTCTATGTTCCATACATTGTAATGATTTCGAGGAAACCTTTTTCTCGCAGATTTGTGGAGAGTGTAGGTTTCCTGATGCATCAGCCATTTTTTCACCGTATCGCGGGATATATTTTTATCCCGTACCGCTTTCCACAGACGATCTACAGATGAGAATGAAGCATGGTGTCGGGGATCGTAATATATTTTGGTGAGAATTTTATTGTGTTTCAACTTAGAGACTCCCATGACCGATCTCTCTGTCTACGGCTTTTTCTCAGAGGAACCAGTTTGTAAGCGTCAGGTGTTCTCAGAAAAGGTGTAGTTTTCCTGGAAACACGGACTGTCACTTTCTTCTTCTTCTTCTTCTGTCGATGAGACGGTCCAGGGCTTTCCGTTGGCGACGATGAGAAGTTCAACGTTTTCGGATCCGGAAGTGTTTTTTTCTGACGTTCGTCTATCAAATGTTGTGCCGTGGATTGGTACTCATCGATGATATTCTGTAACTGATGACGTGTATTACGGGGTAATGTCTCTGCCAGGTTCGGAGGAAAATACGTCGATTCTGGTGAAATAGTAGAAGAACCGTCGTTATCTTGAACAATAGGAATCTGTAATGGTTCTTTGGATTTTCGGCTCAGCCATAAATACTCGTCCAGTTCCTTTCTGTAAAGACGCCATTTTTGATCGTCTGATATATTTTTCATTTTTAGAATATCATTCATCTTCTTATCTAGAACGGATAATTTTTGAGTCACAGACAATTCGGAACCACGAATACGTGCTAACTGTTCCGGTGAAAGGACGATCATTTTTTTGTAAGAAGATGTCATTTCTCAATGAGGAATGAGAGTACCGAGAAGACCCGATAACAAGGAGCCTAGAAGTAAAGGTAGAAATCCTCCTTTCTGAACAAGAAGCTTTCTGCGTTTCTCGATGTTCACTTTCGGTTTCACTAGATTGCGTATGACCGACTTGTAAGGTGTCAGACGACGTTTTGCGGACGGTTTAATTTTCACGTTTCCTTTTAAAACGTTCAGGCAGCATTCGCTGATGAAACGTATCGTTTTTTTCGGAGCACTTTTCAATAATGATTTACGGATTTTGGGCGGTGAATTTTTCAACACGTGCAAGAAAGGTGAATGTTTCTTGAAAGAAGTGGAATGTCTATTCCTGTTAGAACGTGAGTTGGTACGTGTCTTCCTCGTTTTCCTCATCTCGATGCTTTAAACATTCCTGAGGAAGATATACAGTTGAGTAATTCTGGTTGAAAACGTCTGTCTGATAACGTAAAGGATCCGGTGTTGACTGTGAGAGATCGATATACAAATAACTGTAAGGTTGCGCGGTAGCATCTATATATACTTTTTCGAGTTCCTTCATGCGGTGAGGATGAAGTTGTCTTGCAAAAACAGTGAATTGGTTCATATCTCGAGGATTTTTAAAAATAACAAAGTGCTTCACGTTCAACGAAATATCTCTGCAATTTTTTCCTTGGTGAAAAAGATTCTGTGTTATGAACACCACCGAAATGTTTTTGTGATGGCTACCTTTTGTGAAAAGGTCGGCGACTTTTTCCCCTTGTGCAACCATCATAAGATCATCCAGGATTATAAGTGTAGGAGTTTTTCCGTTCCACGACTGCCAATCGACGATACCTTTATGATATTGCACATCTCGAAGACTTTGTGGAATACTGTTGTCCTGATCGTAACACCATATGATTTTCTTGACGGATCCTTCTACAAGATGAACGATGGAATCGACCATATTTGTCACAAAAGTAGTTTTTCCGCTTCCTGATGCTCCGCAAACCATCATGGTGAAAGGATGAGAAAGTTTAGGAATCATGCTGAAGAAACGTCTTACAGATTCTGAAGAAAAATGAAGGTCTGGCAGTCTGCGAACACGTTTTATATCAGCCCCGAAGGGTTCGAACTCTGGACCGTTACAGACATATTTTAGTCTGCACAGTATCCGAAAGGAAACGATAAATGTTCATGGTCGAATTGTCGTTTCAACAATACTGGCTGAAACAGCTTTTTTTCATTTGTACTGATGACTTGGAACTGTTTTGTTCTTCTGATTCGGAAAATATTTTCGACCATAACTTCAGGTTTCTCATTGTTTATCATGTCGCACATGGTATCGAAATTAATCAATTCTGATGTGGAGGTATTCAATGTAATCCCTTTCACTTTACAGATATACTGTGCTTCGGAGAACGGTTTTGTTATTTTCATGCTGTAACTTTTCGGTCCCGTTGAAACAAACTGTTCACAAACCGCATCGGTGCCGAAATCTGCCAATTCATCGGTGAGTTCTCCTAGTGCGTCACCTGTCTGGGGATGGTATTCCATTTCAGGACTATCTATGTAAATTACTGAATCTGTATCACAATAACATACCCTGTCACCCAATTTTTCTAGAAGTTCATAAAGTTTCAGACGAGCATGACATGTTGTGAAGGCAGCGATAGGAACGTTTACTTGCCCCATAAAGAATTAAGGCAGAGTTTAGCCAGAGTACGTTTCCCGGGATTGACTTCAATACTGTTTTCTTCCAACAGAATACCCTCCTTATCGAAATATTCCTGTATGTATTTCTGCTTATCCTCGTCGTTCTGACACCATGAAGGCCACCCGCTCGCTTCCTGTTTTATTTTCAAGAAGGTGTTGACATAACCAGAAAAAAGCCCTCCAGTCTTTGTGACAGGGTCGTACATCGATGTTTCATACTTCCACACTTCCGACACTGACAGCACTTTGTAGCCTAAACTGCAAGCTTTACGCACTTCGGCTATGACCCAAGTTCCTGAAAGTACACGTTGATCATCGGAATGGCTGCATGTACCTTCACATTTTAATCTAAAAGCACATTCCTTGCACAATACAAACATCAGTTTTCCGTGCATTTTTGTAGGTAAAACAGGATGTAAAAGGGATTTCGGTGGCAGAATAGTACATTTGATGAGTCCCTCCATGTTCAAAACCTCATTTACCGGAGGAATAGAATTTCCTAGAAATATTGTAGGATGTCCGACAGGATAGGCACAGTATTTGTTCACATAAGGGTACAAACTTGTAAAATCGTTGTACTGCAATTTCTCGTTTTCCTTGATCTTGTAATAAGTCCTGACTGTTTCAACTCTTCCTCCATATAAGGCGTCTCGTGGATTTAAAGGAATGCAGCAGACAATAGGATGTGTCGATAGATATCTATTCAGTTCAGGATCTGCTTTCAATATTTTGTTGAAATCGCATTCCCACATAGTGACGACATGGTATCCTTCAGAACGTAAAGCCGCAAGTTTACGACATGTTGTCTCGTATCTGAAGGCTGCTGTGTTCAACATGTCACTGTGTTTCTGACTGTTACTATCCTGATCGGTTTCATCGTCATCTTTCGGATACATATCCCTGTTAACGGATATGCAACGTTGACAACCATGCCAGTAACAGCCCAGGGCCTCATACACTGTCCTCGTCACCTCGTGATAACCGTCCACTCTGTAACGTCCTCCTATGACATATTTCTCACGAGTACGTCCGCCGTGAAGAAGTATTACATCATTCTGTTCTTCAACGTAGGTTAGCCATTTCAATGCAAACTTCGACATCTGATCTGCATGATGGTAACCTCCTTTAGGAATTATTCCTATAGTGTTAGCAGGCATAAATTTCTGTCTGTAAATTAGTGAACAGGCAGATGCTATTGTGAGACAATCCTTGAAAATGTCTATTTTGCATATGTCTAGGAAATTCTGTCTCAGCTTCAGACATCCTTGTCTCAACAGGGTAACATCCCTGATGCAGTATTGGAGAAGTTGGTTTCTGTTGTTGAAAGGTATATTTCGCATACATTCGACGTCATACCAAGACATGAAACGGTGTTGATCTTCAACTGTTTTCATGTATTCATAACCGTATGCAGAAGGAGGAGGCATCGGTCCAATGTAATTTCTGTTCTTGTAGGTGTTCCACAAATGCGGATAATATCCTTTCTGAACAGGCAAACCGAAAAGTTTCGAAAAGCCTGCAAGATTTGTCTGAACGTAGTTGAGACTGTCCACAAAATGAAGATTTTGGTATGTCATGCTGATGATTTTGGTACCATCTAAGATGACACGAGGTTTCATTTCTCTCTCCAACATTCTCCGTAATAAAAATGTACAATCGTAACCTCGTGCATTATGTGCACAGATGGTTATGTCGGAAAACTTATGCTGCAATTCCAAATAGGACAGGAATGTGTCTACAGGGTCATCCCAGAATATAAACTCTCTTGTTCCACAAACAGAACACGGAACCGTTAAATCCTCTTTTTTGTAACATGCGTGACAGGCCGTCTGCACCACAATAAGATTCGGAACGTGAAGAAAAGTTTTTTCTTTCTCAAAATAAGGAATGTCAGTGTAGCATTCAAAGTCGTAAAACACAAATAGAAATTTTGAGTTCTGTTTAGGTTTCGGTATAGACATGTAACAGAAATGATTTACAGGTTTCACACAATTACATACCGTACAATATTTCATGTTGCATCTATGTACTTTCTCATATCTATTGTTCGTGAGAATAATTCTGAAACATCGGGGACACTGTTGGATTTCGCTGCAGACAGTACCGTTTCGGAACGGTGTAGAAACATGATTCGTGAAGCAGTTCTCATTTTTGAAAATTCTGTTACATGTTTGACATATTCTACGAACACCCTGTTCAGGCACACACGGTGGAGTTGAACGGCACATAGAACATAACTGTTTACACAGATGGTTATGAGCTTTCTGAAATATGAGTTCGTTACACCTGCGACATTCTTGTTTTGCCGCAAATGCTCCAACACGGTTCACTATCACATCATAATGCTGTCTCAGGTTATCGTAGAGAAGATATATAAATTTGGAAGCGTTTTCAACCTGTCCTTCAAACAAAACATCTTTAACGTCACGAAGATTGTTGTATACAATAATTTTATATTCTGGGAGAACTTGCTGAAATTTTCTCAGTTCGGGAATTCCACTTCCGACACACGTATTGTCTGTCAGATCTACATCTGCTTTTCGCATAATTTCGAAAACAGGTTTGAGAAGATTTCTGTTTCTTCTGTATTGAGTATAGGAAGGATCGTTATCAGCATAGACTTTCCCAATGACCAGCGCTTCAGCTAAACAGAGAGGTTTTTTTCTATTTGGCACACCGACGATACTTCTTTTTCGAGTGCTTAACATGTAATTAGGTAAACAATATGTTCGATTACCCCCACCTCCAACAGGTATACTGACATGGTCTGCTCGTAAAATTAAGCGATCTGTAGCAGTGAAGGTTTTCGCACTTTGTAGTATTTTGTACATAATGTTCCACACCATATCACTGTGCAACTGATCACATCTATGCCACCCGATGTAAATATCTTTCACAGTTGGGTCAGATATGTTAGACAAAGATAAACCTATTTTGTCTTCATCCTTGGCGTCTTTTTTAACGTAGGTGAGAAGATTTTCAACACCTTCGCGAATCCAAATGTGAGGATCGACATTTTCTGGTGGCTGTGAGAAACTGAATTCAACACGTCGTCCCTTGGAACGGAATTTAGGATATTCACGTTCTTGAATGTTATGTAATGTTATATTCCCTATCTGTTCACGAGACACTGAAGCACGTTTCCTTTTCTTACCTTTCCCATTTGATGGCTGTTCTGCTGGGGGGTCCGGTCTCCATGACGGTCCTGGCAAAGGCTCCGGGTGTGATCTGGATGCAGCGTTAGTTCCTGTGTCGGATGCCTGCGTCTCATTGGTGACTCGGGATACAGGATCAGGTGTTGACGGGGGGCCTGGGGACTCTTCGGGAATACCTGTCCATCCTCCTTCTGCTGGTGGGTCCGGTCTCCATGACGGTCCTGGCAAAGGCTCCGGGTGTGATCTGGATGCAGCGATTGTAGAAGTTCCTGTGTCGGATGCCTGCGTCTCCTTTGTGACTCGGGATACAGGATCAGGTGTCGATGAGGGGCCTGGGGACTCTTCGGGAATACCTGTCCATCCTCCTCCTGAAAGATCGGGTGCGGATGTTGTCACTGTCCGTAGTAAGTGGTCATACTCCTCGACCAATGAGATATTTTCTCCCGCGATGATTTTCTGAGCAATGTTCGCCAACACTTCCCGTAATTGTGCAGGTGTTGTGTAATATCCGTCACGATATAGCACTAACAGATCGTCAGCGGATAACTGTACGTCCATGATCGTACAATGATTATTTCAAGAAGACTGTCTTGTGGAGAGAACGCCGTTCTTTATATACGCAAGCATGACGCAACAGTTATCTCCGATCCTAACGGTTCTACTGACCCTATGTGATTATCCCGGAAATGATTAACAGTCTTCACCACATGTTTTCCTCGTTGATATCGCTATGTAACGGTTTTCGTGTTTATCTGTAAACACAGGACACAGGATGTAGATAAATTCTTAACGAAGGAACGTCTGAAATGTTTATCTATCAGCAAAGGAAGAAGGACGTAGATAAGAAAATAGCTCGGCTCCTAATTGAGCTAGACCGGAAGTGATGACAAATTCGTAATCTGCACGTCGAGACCTTTCAGTAGAGTGTTCGGAAGGGGGGTCTACGATTGAAAATAAAGAAAGTAGGAAACGGCCGGTCCTAGAACAATGAAACCTGGTTCACCGGTAAGAGGCCTTCACTCCGAATCCAACAAGCTATCAATCATCCTCCTAGGTCAATTAGGAGTCGAGATATAGCGATTTTAAGTTTGAAGGTCATTTCAAGGTCAAGTTGTCCAATCGATAGATCTCGAGGCGTAGAATCCGAATATGGTGTCATTTCCGGTCTAGCACTTCCGGTTACCGAGATATCCAGGTTTGAAGTTTCAAGGTCATTTCAACGTCAAGGTCACGGTCAAGGTCAAGGTCAAGGTCACGGTCAAGGTCAAGGTCAAGGTCACGGCCAAGGTCAAGGTCAAGGTCACGACCAAGGTCAAGGTCACGGTCAAGGTCAAAGTCAAGGTCACGGTCAAGGTCAAGGTCAAGGTCACGGCCAAGGACAAGGTCATGGTCACGGCCAAGGTCAAGGTCAAGGTCACGGTCAAGGTCAAGGTCAAGGTCAAGGTCAAGGTCACGGCCAAGGTCAAGGTCAAGGTCAAGGTCACGGCCAAGGTCAAGGTCAAGGTCACGGCCAAGGCCAAGGTCAAGGTCAAGGTCACGTCAAGGTCAAGGTCAAGGTCACGTCAAGGTCAAGGTCAAGGTCACGTCAAGGTCAAGGTCAAGATGTATATATATATACTCTGACATATGTGTGTGTGTGTGTGTGTGATATATATATATATATATATATATATCACTGTTATCACTGTTATATATATATATATATATATACTGTTATTAGCGGTCATTAACTTACGGTTACAAAGGTATACGGTATTACACTTTAACCATGAGTTATGTGTGTTAGCAGGTTCTGTGACATACTGCGAATTGTTTGTCATTCTCGTTAGCAGAATATGATACCGCTATCCACCCACTTCCGTACAGAGATATCAACATCCACCCATTTCCTTACAGAGATATCAACATCCACCCATTTCCTTTTGATATTGCGAATGGAAAATGAAACTTGTCGAATACACTGACAGTGTTTGTTCTGACATCTTATAGAAGCCATCAAGAATATGGAGAGAGAGAACTTTGTAAGTATTCCAAGTAAATAATTAACATAATCATTTTTATATATATTCAATATATGTTTATTATACACATTACATATATAGAAATAACAAAAATTGAATAAGATGATTAGTGTGTTAGCATTGTTAGTTTTTAGTTATCCAATTTTCGTTTTTTCAAAATCTCTAGCATCCTCTTCTCCTTTTCACCTTCTGTGCCCCCCATTTTATCTAAACCACTCTGCTTCCGCACACCTTTGAAAACTTCAATCAGTTCAAAACACACTTTCATGCTGAAGTGGGATGGTACATAGGTAGCTTTTCTTATATTTTCAATAAATCCCTCGAACACCGGACTTGTTTGTTTCTTGTCGAATATGTACGTGAACAGCTTGACGAGGTTGTCGAGCCTAACCTCCATATCCTTGCACACCTCTTCCAGATTTTCCAACAACTCTCCAGCTAAACCATTCTCCTCGCAAAAATCTACAAAGCACGCAATCTGCTTCTCAGCCTGCTTCGCATGGGTCTTGCTCCATAGATTCCTTCTCTCACCTCCACGTTCAGCTTCATTTTTCACATTCGCGTGTAGGAGGTCAAATTCGAACGGTAGGGATGCCATCTGGAAATAAGAAACAAAAAGTAAGACATATGTTTTTGTTTTCAGGAAAAGTTTTTCACCATGGGCAACATGATGAAAACACAGTTCATATTAATGCAGATATTTGGTGTGATGACGGGTACGGAAGAGGCGTTTCTCAGAAAGATAAGGAATATATCGGCGAAATATGACAGAATAAATCAGCAAAACAGAAATTTCTTCAAGCAAAAAATAGACGCCATGAGGGGACAGTTGGACCAGATGGAAGAGGAGCTGGACCGGAGATTCGGTACTCATGATATGCAGAACGAGATTCTGGACGAGTGCCGTACCCACCAAACAGGGTAAATACCATATTTTATAATACAATATTTTTGACACGTCTATTATATCGGAATACATTTTTTCTGGAATTCTCAAATTATAATTTCTTATACACCCATATTTACAATTTTTCGATTAAAGTATTTGATAATTCCCGATTCACACATAGAAACATACTTTCCTATACTTACAAACGTTCTTCCAAATTTAAACATTTTAATCATTACTACTTCGTTCTATATATTTATATGCATTTTCTCACAAAATATTTCTATCTATTTACAGGTTCGATACTCTCCGAAAAAGACATGTAAGACGTTACCAGCATCTAGCATCAGGGAAAAGTTTAAGACGAAAACAAACTTCTTCATCTTCCACAACAGTAAACCCCCCACCCACTCTGTCCCGAATACCTACGTCTCCGTCACCTTTCGACCGTTCCAAACCTTCTACCTCTACTACTCACACTGTTGCTACAGAACCCATGCCTCTCGAACCTGCAGCTCTTCCACAAATTCCCCCTCCGAGTTCTGCTCTATTTTTCGCACGCCTGTCCTCCCCCCTGATACCGAATGCTGGTAAGTCTACTACTTCACTATCTTCGGGTGGAAATAACCCCCAACCGGAGATAGTGGAGATACTTTCCGGAGAAGAAGAAGAAGAAGCTCAACAGGTATAAGTACCGAATCTCCGGTGAGTTTTCTGTTTTTTATATTCTATCGCTTCTAACTTTGTATTCATAGCTCATTTTAAATATATATGTACACGTTTATTACAATTTTTAAATATCGATCTTTTTTTATTTTACCCTCAGTTTCGGAAATTATACCCTACTCCGGAATACAGAAAAAAAACAATATGCTTTCTCACCTTTCACTCTTCGTCAATTTCTGAGGTGTCCGTCTCTTCTATGATATCTGGGTACCGCCGTGTCGGTGGGGTTCTACTTCCGGAAAACTGTTCCTCCACTTTGTATATGCTGGAAAGAAGTCCAGGAACAAGTGTCAGCAAGGTCGCAGATGATTACTACCTGATAGCTTACAGTCTGCCGAACTGTGTAAGTGAAACACGGTAAAACTTCTTATATACCTACCTACCCCTCCTCTGTAACAATTCCCTGATATTCTCTGCGCATCCTCTCGCGCACGCAAGGCATCCAGCGCCCACGTGCCTCGTCGGTCCTCCTCTTTTTCCGGTATACTATGAAACTCCACCTCCTCCGAGAACACAACTTTCTTTATTCTATTCACATCCTGCCTCTCGGAAACTTCTTTTCCCTTTTGCCCGCTCTCCATTCCGCCGCCTACTAACGTATCCTGCACACAGTCATACCTTATCAACGTTCCCACAAACTTCTACACGCCCATTCCAAGAAACACCCGACATGTCCCAACACGTGTTCCACAATCTCTCCATATCGCTTCAACATCCCAACACATTTCCTTTCCAACTCCTCTATCTTCTCAACCGTCGACGCTTATCAACTTCAACAGTCATTTACGCCCCCCAACCGAAACGGAAACCCATATCATCATTCCCAGAAAACCAACCGTAGTCACTTCCTCATTAACAACAGGAAACCCCAACCCATATCAACATTCCCAGAAAACCGTCACCTCATCATTAACAACAGGAAACCGTCTTATCAATTCCCCAACCGCCACTTTTCCTCCTCCCCCAACAACTAATCAAAACACTCCTCACAAATTAATCACAACCCATTCAATGACGTCACACCAATCAAATCCCTCCTAACAAAATAAACCCCACCCATTTATGACGTCATCACTCAAAACACCCACCCTTGCTTGCCCACACTGCTTGGTCATCAATTAGTCTTTGATCGATCTTTTCCAATCAATTGATTTATCGACCTCAACGGGGGTGAATAACTACTATGACCACTTCCACTCGAATTCTATTTTCTTTCAACCATTCTTTGTATCGTTTGTTTACTTCCTGTTAAGTTACAGAATGTGTTTGCTCGGTTTGTTTTACGGTACATAATGTGGCTGATTGTAGCTATGTCATTTTTCACAGAATATGTGTGTGCCTGGCAACCCTAGAACGCATGAGTTTTGCGACGGGATATGACGTCACAAATGCAATCAAATGTTGTGTGTGGTTGCCAGCATTCAGCGGGCAAAACGGGCCATTTATTTAACGACTGTAGCGCTGAAATGATGCACCAACGAGAAAAATGTGAATAAGAAAAGTTGTTTGTTTTGATGTCCTCTACACGTTTCTGTGGTCAGTGGGCGCCATTAAAACGACACCCTGTATATTTTTAATTTATATTCTAATTATATAAATATGTATTCTTTTTAAAGATTTTAGCGTTTATAAAAATGTGTTACAACTAGAAAATTGCTACAGTGCGTACAGAGCACTCGTAAAGATGGTATTTTTACAAAAAAAATTAAAACGCTGTTATAATACACTTTCTTTATGAAATATAGTTTGAGGATAATGGTTTCAATTATATTTGGTATGAAAAGGTTCAAAATTGAAATTGTGAACAATATCAGAAACAAACACCCCTCCCCTTCCTCCTGTATGCATTCTCTACATTTCCTAAAACTAGATTTCACATAAACATATACTCGTATTAAGAGTATTTAAATAAAATCCATCTTAAAATATTTGGAAATAAATGGATGAGGAGACAGGTGTGTAGAGAAGGTTACATAATTTAGAACTGCATAATTTGGTATTCATGTCCAGAATTAAATCAAGAAGACTTAGGTGGGCACAAATGAGAAAGGAAAGAAGAGTTTACAGGATTAGTGTTGGGGAACCTGATGGTAAGAGACGTGTAGGAAGGCCAAGACGAAGATGGAGGGATAACGTTGAGATGGACATAAAGGAAATCGTTAAGGATGGAAAAGATTGGATTTTTCTTGCCAAGGATAGGGACAGATGGAAAGCCTGTGTTGTTACAGCAATAAACCTTCGGGTTTAGGAAGGCTATAGAGGTAGTTAGGTGGATTTCACTTAAAAATCTTCCGAATCAACCGATCCACACACGCAAACTAGAACATGCAAGTCTATATTTTATTTTGCTACTCACGTGCTTGTTAAGTTGCTCCAGCAGAACTTCAACTTTGATAAAAGGACAAAACTCTTGCTTCAGGACGTTCACCACAGCATCACTATCTGTGTTCTGTCTGTTTGGGGTTATCTCTAGCTCTATTTCATCTTTGCCCATGGAACGTTCAACCATAAAGAACAACAAACAGAACTGAATCAGCGTCCCTATGCTCACAATGGTGACTGAAGCATACGTCTTCATTTCGAATGCTGCTGCAATTTAAAGTAAATTAAGATTATTCATTTCGAATGCAGATAGAACTAAATATGCATCAAGATTTTTCATTTCAAATTCAGCTAGAACATAAATCAAGATTATTCATTTCGAATGCAGCTACAACTAAATATACACCAAGATTATTCATTTCGAATGCAGCTACAACTAAATATACACCAGTATTATTAATTTCGAATGCAGCTAGAACCAAATTATCATCAAGATTATTCATTTTGAACACAAAACTAAATAAACTATACATCAATATTTTGAAGGTTCAAATCCGGGAACTTTTCTAACGGTGGAAGCGGCCCCGGCGCCCACCCAGCGTCGAATAACATGGGTACCTGGGGGAAACCCTGGGGGGTAAAGGCGGTCAGGGGCGTGATGCTGATCACATCATCCCCACTCACGACCGGATCAAGAAAGTGTGGGGCGTTACCCCCACACCCCCTATACGCCTTCATGGCGTGGTGCTATGCACAGGGGAACACTTTACCTTTTTTACCTTTATCAATATTTTGAATGTAAACATCAAACATCTAGAACTAAACATCAAGATTATTCAATTAGAATGCAGCTTGTTACGTTCCCCGGTTTATTCTCAATTGTTCTACTTACTTTTTATCCTCAACGACGAGCTTGAGACTTATCAGCCTACTTTGAAGCCCTCAGGAAGTGGGAAATCAAATAAGGATATATTAACGTAAACCTTGCTAACTCTCGCACACCAAAAATATATTTATATGTCAGTTAATGTTAATATATAACACTTGCACTGGCAATTAAACTCCTTATTACAAACAAAATTGTATTAAGATCATAATAATTCTTGGCTATACAAACTAACACATTCACATTTCCAAAATCACTTCCATTATCCAGCAAAATTCATAATATCTCTCTCCTAACAACCCCACAATCAAATGTTTCAAGGTTAGTCCATAACCATAACAGACTACCCAATTGAACAAAGCAAATTACGTCATCATAGACTATTAACATATTAAACACTTAAAATGATACAATAAGTGGTTGCGTATCAAGCTACAACTAAATATACATAAAGATGATTTATTTCGAAGACAGTTAGAACTAAATAAACTGTACATCAAGATTTTGAATGCAGCTAGAACTAAACATCAAGATTATTCAATTAGAATGCAGCTACAACTAAATATATATCAAAATTATTTATTTCGAATATAACTAGAGCGGAAGAAAAAATATTCAATTAATATACAGTTATCTGATTAATATTATGTGTCTAGACAAAACTAAGGACTTCGAAGCTTCATTAACAGCTCCCAATCGGCATACCTCAAATCGTTTAGTTAACCATGGTTCTTTAATAACTAATCGCATTGTGTACAGATTCACATCTGCTGACAGATATCCAAGGCAAAGATTTAAAATAGAGTGTGTTTAAATATTACACATGTCTACAGCATACATTATATTTTTAGCTAGGCTACAGTTTGAACAATGTAATATTTGAAGGGCTCTGGTGTAAAACATTGTGAGTGACATTTTGGTCATTTCTGAGCGTATTAAGAAAAAAATATTATTAGAAGCTATACTGTAGATAAATTGTTTTCATGTTGTGTTTACCAATTTCAGAAGCCTACAGATAGTCCAATGCAAATTGTATGACATGGCAATTTCACTTGAAAATTGAAGGATGACACATATTACTTTGTAACTCAAAAATGATGAAAATGTCACTTACCATGTTTTACACTAGAGCACTTCATTTAGTAAATACGTATATCACTTGTAGGTTACTATTCCAGAAATTATTTATGTGTTACTTTACATAGTCCACAGTTATTGTTGACTCATGAGAGCTTACACATGTTGATGAGATACAATTAATGCTCAATATAACGTACGTATATGTATATGGTGTCACTGTTAAGCCTTGCTTCCATGTTAATATAAACATGGAAGGACACGGTACCTTTTTTAGTGTATATAGTTATTATACAAGAAATTCTACCTTGGTCAGTATTTTAATGTTTTAGTATATGTTATGTGTGAATGGATGATATTCTACTTGACTTCATCGGGCAGTTTACTTGGACTTTGGGAAGGAACAGCATGAAATCGGGCAAACAGATTCGCACATGTTAAAGAAAGCGTATTAGAAGCTTTTTACAACAATAAATTTGCGATCTTTTATATGTACACATTCCTTATCTGATCATGTTAAGATTCACTTTGGCAAAGACCATTCGCACAATGCTTTCTCGGCATGTTTTCTTTTCAGGACCTGATCTGTTTGTCCAAACTGTGGCAGCAAACGGGCATTTCGCGCATTCAATTGTGGGGTGGTGGAATAACCGCGAAAGTGATTAAAAGCGAAACGTACTAATCGCGAAAGGGCATAACCTAGAAATCCGTGGGGGAAGTTGTTGGCTGAATATCATCCACTAAAATTTCTGCTTCGCCTGGGGCGGAGGAGACCGTCCATAGCTAGATTCAGGGGTAAACAAAAAATAAATATGTTTACAAGGAAAATCACTTTCTATTTGAAGGTAGATAAATGTATAATTAGACCCAAATAGAGAGTTCAGCGTCATTAATTGAGGTTCACCAAAACCTCAAAAACTCACTTTCTCTCCACGTTCCGCGCCTCATTTATTACGCTGACGATGTTTCACAGCGAAGAAAACCGCACCAAAACCTCAAAAACTCACTTTCTCTCCACGTTCCGCGCCTCATTTATTACGCTGACGATGTTTCACAGCGAAGAAAACCGCACCAAAACCTCAAAAACTCACTTTCTCTCCACGTTCCGCGCCTCATTTATTGCGCTGACGATGTTTCACAGCGAAGAAAACCGCACCAAAACCTCAAAAACTCACTTTCTCTCCACGTTCCGCGCCTCATTTATTGCGCTGACGATGTTTCACAGCGAAGAAAATCGCACCAAAACCTCAAAAACTCACTTTCTCTCCACGTTCCGCGCCTCATTTATTGCGCTGACGATGTTTCACAGCGAAGAAAACCGCACCAAAACCTCAAAAACTCACTTTCTCTCCACGTTCCGCGCCTCATTTATTGCGCTGACGATGTTTCACAGCGAAGAAAACCGCACCAAAACCTCAAAAACTCACTTTCTCTCCACGTTCCGCGCCTCATTTATTGCGCTGACGATGTTTCACAGCGAAGAAAACCGCACCAAAACCTCAAAAACTCACTTTCTCTCCACGTTCCGCGCCTCATTTATTGCGCTGACGATGTTTCACAGCGAAGAAAACCGCACCAAAACCTCAAAAACTCACTTTCTCTCCACGTTCCGCGCCTCATTTATTGCGCTGACGATGTTTCACAGCGAAGAAAACCGCACCAAAACCTCAAAAACTCACTTTCTCTCCACGTTCCGCGCCTCATTTATTGCGCTGACGATGTTTCACAGCGAAGAAAACCGCACCAAAACCTCAAAAACTCACTTTCTCTCCACGTTCCGCGCCTCATTTATTGCGCTGACGATGTTTCACAGCGAAGAAAACCGCACCAAAACCTCAAAAACTCACTTTCTCTCCACGTTCCGCGCCTCATTTATTGCGCTGACGATGTTTCACAGCGAAGAAAACCGCACCAAAACCTCAAAAACTCACTTTCTCTCCACGTTCCGCGCCTCATTTATTGCGCTGACGATGTTTCACAGCGAAGAAAACCGCACCAAAACCTCAAAAACTCACTTTCTCTCCACGTTCCGCGCCTCATTTATTGCGCTGACGATGTTTCACAGCGAAGAAAACCGCACCAAAACCTCAAAAACTCACTTTCTCTCCACGTTCCGCGCCTCATTTATTGCGCTGACGATGTTTCACAGCGAAGAAAACCGCACCAAAACCTCAAAAACTCACTTTCTCTCCACGTTCCGCGCCTCATTTATTGCGCTGACGATGTTTCACAGCGAAGAAAACCGCACCAAAACCTCAAAAACTCACTTTCTCTCCACGTTCCGCGCCTCATTTATTGCGCTGACGATGTTTCACAGCGAAGAAAACCGCACCAAAACCTCAAAAACTCACTTTCTCTCCACGTTCCGCGCCTCATTTATTGCGCTGACGATGTTTCACAGCGAAGAAAACCGCACCAAAACCTCAAAAACTCACTTTCTCTCCACGTTCCGCGCCTCATTTATTGCGCTGACGATGTTTCACAGCGAAGAAAACCGCACCAAAACCTCAAAAACTCACTTTCTCTCCACGTTCCGCGCCTCATTTATTGCGCTGACGATGTTTCACAGCGAAGAAAACCGCACCAAAACCTCAAAAACTCACTTTCTCTCCACGTTCCGCGCCTCATTTATTGCGCTGACGATGTTTCACAGCGAAGAAAACCGCACCAAAACCTCAAAAACTCACTTTCTCTCCACGTTCCGCGCCTCATTTATTGCGCTGACGATGTTTCACAGCGAAGAAAACCGCACCAAAACCTCAAAAACTCACTTTCTCTCCACGTTCCGCGCCTCATTTATTGCGCTGACGATGTTTCACAGCGAAGAAAACCGCACCAAAACCTCAAAAACTCACTTTCTCTCCACGTTCCGCGCCTCATTTATTGCGCTGACGATGTTTCACAGCGAAGAAAACCGCACCAAAACCTCAAAAACTCACTTTCTCTCCACGTTCCGCGCCTCATTTATTGCGCTGACGATGTTTCACAGCGAAGAAAACCGCACCAAAACCTCAAAAACTCACTTTCTCTCCACGTTCCGCGCCTCATTTATTGCGCTGACGATGTTTCACAGCGAAGAAAACCGCACCAAAACCTCAAAAACTCACTTTCTCTCCACGTTCCGCGCCTCATTTATTGCGCTGACGATGTTTCACAGCGAAGAAAACCGCACCAAAACCTCAAAAACTCACTTTCTCTCCACGTTCCGCGCCTCATTTATTGCGCTGACGATGTTTCACAGCGAAGAAAACCGCACCAAAACCTCAAAAACTCACTTTCTCTCCACGTTCCGCGCCTCATTTATTGCGCTGACGATGTTTCACAGCGAAGAAAACCGCACCAAAACCTCAAAAACTCACTTTCTCTCCACGTTCCGCGCCTCATTTATTGCGCTGACGATGTTTCACAGCGAAGAAAACCGCACCAAAACCTCAAAAACTCACTTTCTCTCCACGTTCCGCGCCTCATTTATTGCGCTGACGATGTTTCACAGCGAAGAAAACCGCACCAAAACCTCAAAAACTCACTTTCTCTCCACGTTCCGCGCCTCATTTATTGCGCTGACGATGTTTCACAGCGAAGAAAACCGCACCAAAACCTCAAAAACTCACTTTCTCTCCACGTTCCGCGCCTCATTTATTGCGCTGACGATGTTTCACAGCGAAGAAAACCGCACCAAAACCTCAAAAACTCACTTTCTCTCCACGTTCCGCGCCTCATTTATTGCGCTGACGATGTTTCACAGCGAAGAAAACCGCACCAAAACCTCAAAAACTCACTTTCTCTCCACGTTCCGCGCCTCATTTATTGCGCTGACGATGTTTCACAGCGAAGAAAACCGCACCAAAACCTCAAAAACTCACTTTCTCTCCACGTTCCGCGCCTCATTTATTGCGCTGACGATGTTTCACAGCGAAGAAAACCGCACCAAAACCTCAAAAACTCACTTTCTCTCCACGTTCCGCGCCTCATTTATTGCGCTGACGATGTTTCACAGCGAAGAAAACCGCACCAAAACCTCAAAAACTCACTTTCTCTCCACGTTCCGCGCCTCATTTATTGCGCTGACGATGTTTCACAGCGAAGAAAACCGCACCAAAACCTCAAAAACTCACTTTCTCTCCACGTTCCGCGCCTCATTTATTGCGCTGACGATGTTTCACAGCGAAGAAAACCGCACCAAAACCTCAAAAACTCACTTTCTCTCCACGTTCCGCGCCTCATTTATTGCGCTGACGATGTTTCACAGCGAAGAAAACCGCACCAAAACCTCAAAAACTCACTTTCTCTCCACGTTCCGCGCCTCATTTATTGCGCTGACGATGTTTCACAGCGAAGAAAACCGCACCAAAACCTCAAAAACTCACTTTCTCTCCACGTTCCGCGCCTCATTTATTGCGCTGACGATGTTTCACAGCGAAGAAAACCGCACCAAAACCTCAAAAACTCACTTTCTCTCCACGTTCCGCGCCTCATTTATTGCGCTGACGATGTTTCACAGCGAAGAAAACCGCACCAAAACCTCAAAAACTCACTTTCTCTCCACGTTCCGCGCCTCATTTATTGCGCTGACGATGTTTCACAGCGAAGAAAACCGCACCAAAACCTCAAAAACTCACTTTCTCTCCACGTTCCGCGCCTCATTTATTGCGCTGACGATGTTTCACAGCGAAGAAAACCGCACCAAAACCTCAAAAACTCACTTTCTCTCCACGTTCCGCGCCTCATTTATTGCGCTGACGATGTTTCACAGCGAAGAAAACCGCACCAAAACCTCAAAAACTCACTTTCTCTCCACGTTCCGCGCCTCATTTATTGCGCTGACGATGTTTCACAGCGAAGAAAACCGCACCAAAACCTCAAAAACTCACTTTCTCTCCACGTTCCGCGCCTCATTTATTGCGCTGACGATGTTTCACAGCGAAGAAAACCGCACCAAAACCTCAAAAACTCACTTTCTCTCCACGTTCCGCGCCTCATTTATTGCGCTGACGATGTTTCACAGCGAAGAAAACCGCACCAAAACCTCAAAAACTCACTTTCTCTCCACGTTCCGCGCCTCATTTATTGCGCTGACGATGTTTCACAGCGAAGAAAACCGCACCAAAACCTCAAAAACTCACTTTCTCTCCACGTTCCGCGCCTCATTTATTGCGCTGACGATGTTTCACAGCGAAGAAAACCGCACCAAAACCTCAAAAACTCACTTTCTCTCCACGTTCCGCGCCTCATTTATTGCGCTGACGATGTTTCACAGCGAAGAAAACCGCACCAAAACCTCAAAAACTCACTTTCTCTCCACGTTCCGCGCCTCATTTATTGCGCTGACGATGTTTCACAGCGAAGAAAACCGCACCAAAACCTCAAAAACTCACTTTCTCTCCACGTTCCGCGCCTCATTTATTGCGCTGACGATGTTTCACAGCGAAGAAAACCGCACCAAAACCTCAAAAACTCACTTTCTCTCCACGTTCCGCGCCTCATTTATTGCGCTGACGATGTTTCACAGCGAAGAAAACCGCACCAAAACCTCAAAAACTCACTTTCTCTCCACGTTCCGCGCCTCATTTATTGCGCTGACGATGTTTCACAGCGAAGAAAACCGCACCAAAACCTCAAAAACTCACTTTCTCTCCACGTTCCGCGCCTCATTTATTGCGCTGACGATGTTTCACAGCGAAGAAAACCGCACCAAAACCTCAAAAACTCACTTTCTCTCCACGTTCCGCGCCTCATTTATTGCGCTGACGATGTTTCACAGCGAAGAAAACCGCACCAAAACCTCAAAAACTCACTTTCTCTCCACGTTCCGCGCCTCATTTATTGCGCTGACGATGTTTCACAGCGAAGAAAACCGCACCAAAACCTCAAAAACTCACTTTCTCTCCACGTTCCGCGCCTCATTTATTGCGCTGACGATGTTTCACAGCGAAGAAAACCGCACCAAAACCTCAAAAACTCACTTTCTCTCCACGTTCCGCGCCTCATTTATTGCGCTGACGATGTTTCACAGCGAAGAAAACCGCACCAAAACCTCAAAAACTCACTTTCTCTCCACGTTCCGCGCCTCATTTATTGCGCTGACGATGTTTCACAGCGAAGAAAACCGCACCAAAACCTCAAAAACTCACTTTCTCTCCACGTTCCGCGCCTCATTTATTGCGCTGACGATGTTTCACAGCGAAGAAAACCGCACCAAAACCTCAAAAACTCACTTTCTCTCCACGTTCCGCGCCTCATTTATTGCGCTGACGATGTTTCACAGCGAAGAAAACCGCACCAAAACCTCAAAAACTCACTTTCTCTCCACGTTCCGCGCCTCATTTATTGCGCTGACGATGTTTCACAGCGAAGAAAACCGCACCAAAACCTCAAAAACTCACTTTCTCTCCACGTTCCGCGCCTCATTTATTGCGCTGACGATGTTTCACAGCGAAGAAAACCGCACCAAAACCTCAAAAACTCACTTTCTCTCCACGTTCCGCGCCTCATTTATTGCGCTGACGATGTTTCACAGCGAAGAAAACCGCACCAAAACCTCAAAAACTCACTTTCTCTCCACGTTCCGCGCCTCATTTATTGCGCTGACGATGTTTCACAGCGAAGAAAACCGCACCAAAACCTCAAAAACTCACTTTCTCTCCACGTTCCGCGCCTCATTTATTGCGCTGACGATGTTTCACAGCGAAGAAAACCGCACCAAAACCTCAAAAACTCACTTTCTCTCCACGTTCCGCGCCTCATTTATTGCGCTGACGATGTTTCACAGCGAAGAAAACCGCACCAAAACCTCAAAAACTCACTTTCTCTCCACGTTCCGCGCCTCATTTATTGCGCTGACGATGTTTCACAGCGAAGAAAACCGCACCAAAACCTCAAAAACTCACTTTCTCTCCACGTTCCGCGCCTCATTTATTGCGCTGACGATGTTTCACAGCGAAGAAAACCGCACCAAAACCTCAAAAACTCACTTTCTCTCCACGTTCCGCGCCTCATTTATTGCGCTGACGATGTTTCACAGCGAAGAAAACCGCACCAAAACCTCAAAAACTCACTTTCTCTCCACGTTCCGCGCCTCATTTATTGCGCTGACGATGTTTCACAGCGAAGAAAACCGCACCAAAACCTCAAAAACTCACTTTCTCTCCACGTTCCGCGCCTCATTTATTGCGCTGACGATGTTTCACAGCGAAGAAAACCGCACCAAAACCTCAAAAACTCACTTTCTCTCCACGTTCCGCGCCTCATTTATTGCGCTGACGATGTTTCACAGCGAAGAAAACCGCACCAAAACCTCAAAAACTCACTTTCTCTCCACGTTCCGCGCCTCATTTATTGCGCTGACGATGTTTCACAGCGAAGAAAACCGCACCAAAACCTCAAAAACTCACTTTCTCTCCACGTTCCGCGCCTCATTTATTGCGCTGACGATGTTTCACAGCGAAGAAAACCGCACCAAAACCTCAAAAACTCACTTTCTCTCCACGTTCCGCGCCTCATTTATTGCGCTGACGATGTTTCACAGCGAAGAAAACCGCACCAAAACCTCAAAAACTCACTTTCTCTCCACGTTCCGCGCCTCATTTATTGCGCTGACGATGTTTCACAGCGAAGAAAACCGCACCAAAACCTCAAAAACTCACTTTCTCTCCACGTTCCGCGCCTCATTTATTGCGCTGACGATGTTTCACAGCGAAGAAAACCGCACCAAAACCTCAAAAACTCACTTTCTCTCCACGTTCCGCGCCTCATTTATTGCGCTGACGATGTTTCACAGCGAAGAAAACCGCACCAAAACCTCAAAAACTCACTTTCTCTCCACGTTCCGCGCCTCATTTATTGCGCTGACGATGTTTCACAGCGAAGAAAACCGCACCAAAACCTCAAAAACTCACTTTCTCTCCACGTTCCGCGCCTCATTTATTGCGCTGACGATGTTTCACAGCGAAGAAAACCGCACCAAAACCTCAAAAACTCACTTTCTCTCCACGTTCCGCGCCTCATTTATTGCGCTGACGATGTTTCACAGCGAAGAAAACCGCACCAAAACCTCAAAAACTCACTTTCTCTCCACGTTCCGCGCCTCATTTATTGCGCTGACGATGTTTCACAGCGAAGAAAACCGCACCAAAACCTCAAAAACTCACTTTCTCTCCACGTTCCGCGCCTCATTTATTGCGCTGACGATGTTTCACAGCGAAGAAAACCGCACCAAAACCTCAAAAACTCACTTTCTCTCCACGTTCCGCGCCTCATTTATTGCGCTGACGATGTTTCACAGCGAAGAAAACCGCACCAAAACCTCAAAAACTCACTTTCTCTCCACGTTCCGCGCCTCATTTATTGCGCTGACGATGTTTCACAGCGAAGAAAACCGCACCAAAACCTCAAAAACTCACTTTCTCTCCACGTTCCGCGCCTCATTTATTGCGCTGACGATGTTTCACAGCGAAGAAAACCGCACCAAAACCTCAAAAACTCACTTTCTCTCCACGTTCCGCGCCTCATTTATTGCGCTGACGATGTTTCACAGCGAAGAAAACCGCACCAAAACCTCAAAAACTCACTTTCTCTCCACGTTCCGCGCCTCATTTATTGCGCTGACGATGTTTCACAGCGAAGAAAACCGCACCAAAACCTCAAAAACTCACTTTCTCTCCACGTTCCGCGCCTCATTTATTGCGCTGACGATGTTTCACAGCGAAGAAAACCGCACCAAAACCTCAAAAACTCACTTTCTCTCCACGTTCCGCGCCTCATTTATTGCGCTGACGATGTTTCACAGCGAAGAAAACCGCACCAAAACCTCAAAAACTCACTTTCTCTCCACGTTCCGCGCCTCATTTATTGCGCTGACGATGTTTCACAGCGAAGAAAACCGCACCAAAACCTCAAAAACTCACTTTCTCTCCACGTTCCGCGCCTCATTTATTGCGCTGACGATGTTTCACAGCGAAGAAAACCGCACCAAAACCTCAAAAACTCACTTTCTCTCCACGTTCCGCGCCTCATTTATTGCGCTGACGATGTTTCACAGCGAAGAAAACCGCACCAAAACCTCAAAAACTCACTTTCTCTCCACGTTCCGCGCCTCATTTATTGCGCTGACGATGTTTCACAGCGAAGAAAACCGCACCAAAACCTCAAAAACTCACTTTCTCTCCACGTTCCGCGCCTCATTTATTGCGCTGACGATGTTTCACAGCGAAGAAAACCGCACCAAAACCTCAAAAACTCACTTTCTCTCCACGTTCCGCGCCTCATTTATTGCGCTGACGATGTTTCACAGCGAAGAAAACCGCACCAAAACCTCAAAAACTCACTTTCTCTCCACGTTCCGCGCCTCATTTATTGCGCTGACGATGTTTCACAGCGAAGAAAACCGCACCAAAACCTCAAAAACTCACTTTCTCTCCACGTTCCGCGCCTCATTTATTGCGCTGACGATGTTTCACAGCGAAGAAAACCGCACCAAAACCTCAAAAACTCACTTTCTCTCCACGTTCCGCGCCTCATTTATTGCGCTGACGATGTTTCACAGCGAAGAAAACCGCACCAAAACCTCAAAAACTCACTTTCTCTCCACGTTCCGCGCCTCATTTATTGCGCTGACGATGTTTCACAGCGAAGAAAACCGCACCAAAACCTCAAAAACTCACTTTCTCTCCACGTTCCGCGCCTCATTTATTGCGCTGACGATGTTTCACAGCGAAGAAAACCGCACCAAAACCTCAAAAACTCACTTTCTCTCCACGTTCCGCGCCTCATTTATTGCGCTGACGATGTTTCACAGCGAAGAAAACCGCACCAAAACCTCAAAAACTCACTTTCTCTCCACGTTCCGCGCCTCATTTATTGCGCTGACGATGTTTCACAGCGAAGAAAACCGCACCAAAACCTCAAAAACTCACTTTCTCTCCACGTTCCGCGCCTCATTTATTGCGCTGACGATGTTTCACAGCGAAGAAAACCGCACCAAAACCTCAAAAACTCACTTTCTCTCCACGTTCCGCGCCTCATTTATTGCGCTGACGATGTTTCACAGCGAAGAAAACCGCACCAAAACCTCAAAAACTCACTTTCTCTCCACGTTCCGCGCCTCATTTATTGCGCTGACGATGTTTCACAGCGAAGAAAACCGCACCAAAACCTCAAAAACTCACTTTCTCTCCACGTTCCGCGCCTCATTTATTGCGCTGACGATGTTTCACAGCGAAGAAAACCGCACCAAAACCTCAAAAACTCACTTTCTCTCCACGTTCCGCGCCTCATTTATTGCGCTGACGATGTTTCACAGCGAAGAAAACCGCACCAAAACCTCAAAAACTCACTTTCTCTCCACGTTCCGCGCCTCATTTATTGCGCTGACGATGTTTCACAGCGAAGAAAACCGCACCAAAACCTCAAAAACTCACTTTCTCTCCACGTTCCGCGCCTCATTTATTGCGCTGACGATGTTTCACAGCGAAGAAAACCGCACCAAAACCTCAAAAACTCACTTTCTCTCCACGTTCCGCGCCTCATTTATTGCGCTGACGATGTTTCACAGCGAAGAAAACCGCACCAAAACCTCAAAAACTCACTTTCTCTCCACGTTCCGCGCCTCATTTATTGCGCTGACGATGTTTCACAGCGAAGAAAACCGCACCAAAACCTCAAAAACTCACTTTCTCTCCACGTTCCGCGCCTCATTTATTGCGCTGACGATGTTTCACAGCGAAGAAAACCGCACCAAAACCTCAAAAACTCACTTTCTCTCCACGTTCCGCGCCTCATTTATTGCGCTGACGATGTTTCACAGCGAAGAAAACCGCACCAAAACCTCAAAAACTCACTTTCTCTCCACGTTCCGCGCCTCATTTATTGCGCTGACGATGTTTCACAGCGAAGAAAACCGCACCAAAACCTCAAAAACTCACTTTCTCTCCACGTTCCGCGCCTCATTTATTGCGCTGACGATGTTTCACAGCGAAGAAAACCGCACCAAAACCTCAAAAACTCACTTTCTCTCCACGTTCCGCGCCTCATTTATTGCGCTGACGATGTTTCACAGCGAAGAAAACCGCACCAAAACCTCAAAAACTCACTTTCTCTCCACGTTCCGCGCCTCATTTATTGCGCTGACGATGTTTCACAGCGAAGAAAACCGCACCAAAACCTCAAAAACTCACTTTCTCTCCACGTTCCGCGCCTCATTTATTGCGCTGACGATGTTTCACAGCGAAGAAAACCGCACCAAAACCTCAAAAACTCACTTTCTCTCCACGTTCCGCGCCTCATTTATTGCGCTGACGATGTTTCACAGCGAAGAAAACCGCACCAAAACCTCAAAAACTCACTTTCTCTCCACGTTCCGCGCCTCATTTATTGCGCTGACGATGTTTCACAGCGAAGAAAACCGCACCAAAACCTCAAAAACTCACTTTCTCTCCACGTTCCGCGCCTCATTTATTGCGCTGACGATGTTTCACAGCGAAGAAAACCGCACCAAAACCTCAAAAACTCACTTTCTCTCCACGTTCCGCGCCTCATTTATTGCGCTGACGATGTTTCACAGCGAAGAAAACCGCACCAAAACCTCAAAAACTCACTTTCTCTCCACGTTCCGCGCCTCATTTATTGCGCTGACGATGTTTCACAGCGAAGAAAACCGCACCAAAACCTCAAAAACTCACTTTCTCTCCACGTTCCGCGCCTCATTTATTGCGCTGACGATGTTTCACAGCGAAGAAAACCGCACCAAAACCTCAAAAACTCACTTTCTCTCCACGTTCCGCGCCTCATTTATTGCGCTGACGATGTTTCACAGCGAAGAAAACCGCACCAAAACCTCAAAAACTCACTTTCTCTCCACGTTCCGCGCCTCATTTATTGCGCTGACGATGTTTCACAGCGAAGAAAACCGCACCAAAACCTCAAAAACTCACTTTCTCTCCACGTTCCGCGCCTCATTTATTGCGCTGACGATGTTTCACAGCGAAGAAAACCGCACCAAAACCTCAAAAACTCACTTTCTCTCCACGTTCCGCGCCTCATTTATTGCGCTGACGATGTTTCACAGCGAAGAAAACCGCACCAAAACCTCAAAAACTCACTTTCTCTCCACGTTCCGCGCCTCATTTACTGCGCTGACGATGTTTCACAGCGAAGAAAACCGCACCAAAACCTCAAAAACTCACTTTCTCTCCACGTTCCGCGCCTCATTTACTGCGCTGACGATGTTTCACAGCGAAGAAAACCGCACCAAAACCTCAAAAACTCACTTTCTCTCCACGTTCCGCGCCTCATTTACTGCGCTGACGATGTTTCACAGCGAAGAAAACCGCACCAAAACCTCAAAAACTCACTTTCTCTCCACGTTCCGCGCCTCATTTACTGCGCTGACGATGTTTCACAGCGAAGAAAACCGCACCAAAACCTCAAAAACTCACTTTCTCTCCACGTTCCGCGCCTCATTTATTGCGCTGACGATGTTTCACAGCGAAGAAAACCGCACCAAAACCTCAAAAACTCACTTTCTCTCCACGTTCCGCGCCTCATTTATTGCGCTGACGATGTTTCACAGCGAAGAAAACCGCACCAAAACCTCAAAAACTCACTTTCTCTCCACGTTCCGCGCCTCATTTATTGCGCTGACGATGTTTCACAGCGAAGAAAACCGCACCAAAACCTCAAAAACTCACTTTCTCTCCACGTTCCGCGCCTCATTTATTGCGCTGACGATGTTTCACAGCGAAGAAAACCGCACCAAAACCTCAAAAACTCACTTTCTCTCCACGTTCCGCGCCTCATTTATTGCGCTGACGATGTTTCACAGCGAAGAAAACCGCACCAAAACCTCAAAAACTCACTTTCTCTCCACGTTCCGCGCCTCATTTATTGCGCTGACGATGTTTCACAGCGAAGAAAACCGCACCAAAACCTCAAAAACTCACTTTCTCTCCACGTTCCGCGCCTCATTTATTGCGCTGACGATGTTTCACAGCGAAGAAAACCGCACCAAAACCTCAAAAACTCACTTTCTCTCCACGTTCCGCGCCTCATTTATTGCGCTGACGATGTTTCACAGCGAAGAAAACCGCACCAAAACCTCAAAAACTCACTTTCTCTCCACGTTCCGCGCCTCATTTATTGCGCTGACGATGTTTCACAGCGAAGAAAACCGCACCAAAACCTCAAAAACTCACTTTCTCTCCACGTTCCGCGCCTCATTTATTGCGCTGACGATGTTTCACAGCGAAGAAAACCGCACCAAAACCTCAAAAACTCACTTTCTCTCCACGTTCCGCGCCTCATTTATTGCGCTGACGATGTTTCACAGCGAAGAAAACCGCACCAAAACCTCAAAAACTCACTTTCTCTCCACGTTCCGCGCCTCATTTATTGCGCTGACGATGTTTCACAGCGAAGAAAACCGCACCAAAACCTCAAAAACTCACTTTCTCTCCACGTTCCGCGCCTCATTTATTGCGCTGACGATGTTTCACAGCGAAGAAAACCGCACCAAAACCTCAAAAACTCACTTTCTCTCCACGTTCCGCGCCTCATTTATTGCGCTGACGATGTTTCACAGCGAAGAAAACCGCACCAAAACCTCAAAAACTCACTTTCTCTCCACGTTCCGCGCCTCATTTATTGCGCTGACGATGTTTCACAGCGAAGAAAACCGCACCAAAACCTCAAAAACTCACTTTCTCTCCACGTTCCGCGCCTCATTTATTGCGCTGACGATGTTTCACAGCGAAGAAAACCGCACCAAAACCTCAAAAACTCACTTTCTCTCCACGTTCCGCGCCTCATTTATTGCGCTGACGATGTTTCACAGCGAAGAAAACCGCACCAAAACCTCAAAAACTCACTTTCTCTCCACGTTCCGCGCCTCATTTATTGCGCTGACGATGTTTCACAGCGAAGAAAACCGCACCAAAACCTCAAAAACTCACTTTCTCTCCACGTTCCGCGCCTCATTTATTGCGCTGACGATGTTTCACAGCGAAGAAAACCGCACCAAAACCTCAAAAACTCACTTTCTCTCCACGTTCCGCGCCTCATTTATTGCGCTGACGATGTTTCACAGCGAAGAAAACCGCACCAAAACCTCAAAAACTCACTTTCTCTCCACGTTCCGCGCCTCATTTATTGCGCTGACGATGTTTCACAGCGAAGAAAACCGCACCAAAACCTCAAAAACTCACTTTCTCTCCACGTTCCGCGCCTCATTTATTGCGCTGACGATGTTTCACAGCGAAGAAAACCGCACCAAAACCTCAAAAACTCACTTTCTCTCCACGTTCCGCGCCTCATTTATTGCGCTGACGATGTTTCACAGCGAAGAAAACCGCACCAAAACCTCAAAAACTCACTTTCTCTCCACGTTCCGCGCCTCATTTATTGCGCTGACGATGTTTCACAGCGAAGAAAACCGCACCAAAACCTCAAAAACTCACTTTCTCTCCACGTTCCGCGCCTCATTTATTGCGCTGACGATGTTTCACAGCGAAGAAAACCGCACCAAAACCTCAAAAACTCACTTTCTCTCCACGTTCCGCGCCTCATTTATTGCGCTGACGATGTTTCACAGCGAAGAAAACCGCACCAAAACCTCAAAAACTCACTTTCTCTCCACGTTCCGCGCCTCATTTATTGCGCTGACGATGTTTCACAGCGAAGAAAACCGCACCAAAACCTCAAAAACTCACTTTCTCTCCACGTTCCGCGCCTCATTTATTGCGCTGACGATGTTTCACAGCGAAGAAAACCGCACCAAAACCTCAAAAACTCACTTTCTCTCCACGTTCCGCGCCTCATTTATTGCGCTGACGATGTTTCACAGCGAAGAAAACCGCACCAAAACCTCAAAAACTCACTTTCTCTCCACGTTCCGCGCCTCATTTATTGCGCTGACGATGTTTCACAGCGAAGAAAACCGCACCAAAACCTCAAAAACTCACTTTCTCTCCACGTTCCGCGCCTCATTTATTGCGCTGACGATGTTTCACAGCGAAGAAAACCGCACCAAAACCTCAAAAACTCACTTTCTCTCCACGTTCCGCGCCTCATTTATTGCGCTGACGATGTTTCACAGCGAAGAAAACCGCACCAAAACCTCAAAAACTCACTTTCTCTCCACGTTCCGCGCCTCATTTATTGCGCTGACGATGTTTCACAGCGAAGAAAACCGCACCAAAACCTCAAAAACTCACTTTCTCTCCACGTTCCGCGCCTCATTTATTGCGCTGACGATGTTTCACAGCGAAGAAAACCGCACCAAAACCTCAAAAACTCACTTTCTCTCCACGTTCCGCGCCTCATTTATTGCGCTGACGATGTTTCACAGCGAAGAAAACCGCACCAAAACCTCAAAAACTCACTTTCTCTCCACGTTCCGCGCCTCATTTATTGCGCTGACGATGTTTCACAGCGAAGAAAACCGCACCAAAACCTCAAAAACTCACTTTCTCTCCACGTTCCGCGCCTCATTTATTGCGCTGACGATGTTTCACAGCGAAGAAAACCGCACCAAAACCTCAAAAACTCACTTTCTCTCCACGTTCCGCGCCTCATTTATTGCGCTGACGATGTTTCACAGCGAAGAAAACCGCACCAAAACCTCAAAAACTCACTTTCTCTCCACGTTCCGCGCCTCATTTACTGCGCTGACGATGTTTCACAGCGAAGAAAACCGCACCAAAACCTCAAAAACTCACTTTCTCTCCACGTTCCGCGCCTCATTTACTGCGCTGACGATGTTTCACAGCGAAGAAAACCGCACCAAAACCTCAAAAACTCACTTTCTCTCCACGTTCCGCGCCTCATTTACTGCGCTGACGATGTTTCACAGCGAAGAAAACCGCACCAAAACCTCAAAAACTCACTTTCTCTCCACGTTCCGCGCCTCATTTACTGCGCTGACGATGTTTCACAGCGAAGAAAACCGCACCAAAACCTCAAAAACTCACTTTCTCTCCACGTTCCGCGCCTCATTTATTGCGCTGACGATGTTTCACAGCGAAGAAAACCGCACCAAAACCTCAAAAACTCACTTTCTCTCCACGTTCCGCGCCTCATTTATTGCGCTGACGATGTTTCACAGCGAAGAAAACCGCACCAAAACCTCAAAAACTCACTTTCTCTCCACGTTCCGCGCCTCATTTATTGCGCTGACGATGTTTCACAGCGAAGAAAACCGCACCAAAACCTCAAAAACTCACTTTCTCTCCACGTTCCGCGCCTCATTTATTGCGCTGACGATGTTTCACAGCGAAGAAAACCGCACCAAAACCTCAAAAACTCACTTTCTCTCCACGTTCCGCGCCTCATTTATTGCGCTGACGATGTTTCACAGCGAAGAAAACCGCACCAAAACCTCAAAAACTCACTTTCTCTCCACGTTCCGCGCCTCATTTATTGCGCTGACGATGTTTCACAGCGAAGAAAACCGCACCAAAACCTCAAAAACTCACTTTCTCTCCACGTTCCGCGCCTCATTTATTGCGCTGACGATGTTTCACAGCGAAGAAAACCGCACCAAAACCTCAAAAACTCACTTTCTCTCCACGTTCCGCGCCTCATTTATTGCGCTGACGATGTTTCACAGCGAAGAAAACCGCACCAAAACCTCAAAAACTCACTTTCTCTCCACGTTCCGCGCCTCATTTATTGCGCTGACGATGTTTCACAGCGAAGAAAACCGCACCAAAACCTCAAAAACTCACTTTCTCTCCACGTTCCGCGCCTCATTTATTGCGCTGACGATGTTTCACAGCGAAGAAAACCGCACCAAAACCTCAAAAACTCACTTTCTCTCCACGTTCCGCGCCTCATTTATTGCGCTGACGATGTTTCACAGCGAAGAAAACCGCACCAAAACCTCAAAAACTCACTTTCTCTCCACGTTCCGCGCCTCATTTATTGCGCTGACGATGTTTCACAGCGAAGAAAACCGCACCAAAACCTCAAAAACTCACTTTCTCTCCACGTTCCGCGCCTCATTTATTGCGCTGACGATGTTTCACAGCGAAGAAAACCGCACCAAAACCTCAAAAACTCACTTTCTCTCCACGTTCCGCGCCTCATTTATTGCGCTGACGATGTTTCACAGCGAAGAAAACCGCACCAAAACCTCAAAAACTCACTTTCTCTCCACGTTCCGCGCCTCATTTATTGCGCTGACGATGTTTCACAGCGAAGAAAACCGCACCAAAACCTCAAAAACTCACTTTCTCTCCACGTTCCGCGCCTCATTTATTGCGCTGACGATGTTTCACAGCGAAGAAAACCGCACCAAAACCTCAAAAACTCACTTTCTCTCCACGTTCCGCGCCTCATTTATTGCGCTGACGATGTTTCACAGCGAAGAAAACCGCACCAAAACCTCAAAAACTCACTTTCTCTCCACGTTCCGCGCCTCATTTATTGCGCTGACGATGTTTCACAGCGAAGAAAACCGCACCAAAACCTCAAAAACTCACTTTCTCTCCACGTTCCGCGCCTCATTTATTGCGCTGACGATGTTTCACAGCGAAGAAAACCGCACCAAAACCTCAAAAACTCACTTTCTCTCCACGTTCCGCGCCTCATTTATTGCGCTGACGATGTTTCACAGCGAAGAAAACCGCACCAAAACCTCAAAAACTCACTTTCTCTCCACGTTCCGCGCCTCATTTATTGCGCTGACGATGTTTCACAGCGAAGAAAACCGCACCAAAACCTCAAAAACTCACTTTCTCTCCACGTTCCGCGCCTCATTTATTGCGCTGACGATGTTTCACAGCGAAGAAAACCGCACCAAAACCTCAAAAACTCACTTTCTCTCCACGTTCCGCGCCTCATTTATTGCGCTGACGATGTTTCACAGCGAAGAAAACCGCACCAAAACCTCAAAAACTCACTTTCTCTCCACGTTCCGCGCCTCATTTATTGCGCTGACGATGTTTCACAGCGAAGAAAACCGCACCAAAACCTCAAAAACTCACTTTCTCTCCACGTTCCGCGCCTCATTTATTGCGCTGACGATGTTTCACAGCGAAGAAAACCGCACCAAAACCTCAAAAACTCACTTTCTCTCCACGTTCCGCGCCTCATTTATTGTGCTGACGATGTTTCACAGCGAAGAAAACCGCACCAAAACCTCAAAAACTCACTTTCTCTCCACGTTCCGCGCCTCATTTATTGCGCTGACGATGTTTCACAGCGAAGAAAACCGCACCAAAACCTCAAAAACTCACTTTCTCTCCACGTTCCGCGCCTCATTTATTGCGCTGACGATGTTTCACAGCGAAGAAAACCGCACCAAAACCTCAAAAACTCACTTTCTCTCCACGTTCCGCGCCTCATTTATTGCGCTGACGATGTTTCACAGCGAAGAAAACCGCACCAAAACCTCAAAAACTCACTTTCTCTCCACGTTCCGCGCCTCATTTATTGCGCTGACGATGTTTCACAGCGAAGAAAACCGCACCAAAACCTCAAAAACTCACTTTCTCTCCACGTTCCGCGCCTCATTTATTGCGCTGACGATGTTTCACAGCGAAGAAAACCGCACCAAAACCTCAAAAACTCACTTTCTCTCCACGTTCCGCGCCTCATTTATTGCGCTGACGATGTTTCACAGCGAAGAAAACCGCACCAAAACCTCAAAAACTCACTTTCTCTCCACGTTCCGCGCCTCATTTATTGCGCTGACGATGTTTCACAGCGAAGAAAACCGCACCAAAACCTCAAAAACTCACTTTCTCTCCACGTTCCGCGCCTCATTTATTGCGCTGACGATGTTTCACAGCGAAGAAAACCGCACCAAAACCTCAAAAACTCACTTTCTCTCCACGTTCCGCGCCTCATTTATTGCGCTGACGATGTTTCACAGCGAAGAAAACCGCACCAAAACCTCAAAAACTCACTTTCTCTCCACGTTCCGCGCCTCATTTATTGCGCTGACGATGTTTCACAGCGAAGAAAACCGCACCAAAACCTCAAAAACTCACTTTCTCTCCACGTTCCGCGCCTCATTTATTGCGCTGACGATGTTTCACAGCGAAGAAAACCGCACCAAAACCTCAAAAACTCACTTTCTCTCCACGTTCCGCGCCTCATTTATTGCGCTGACGATGTTTCACAGCGAAGAAAACCGCACCAAAACCTCAAAAACTCACTTTCTCTCCACGTTCCGCGCCTCATTTATTGCGCTGACGATGTTTCACAGCGAAGAAAACCGCACCAAAACCTCAAAAACTCACTTTCTCTCCACGTTCCGCGCCTCATTTATTGCGCTGACGATGTTTCACAGCGAAGAAAACCGCACCAAAACCTCAAAAACTCACTTTCTCTCCACGTTCCGCGCCTCATTTATTGCGCTGACGATGTTTCACAGCGAAGAAAACCGCACCAAAACCTCAAAAACTCACTTTCTCTCCACGTTCCGCGCCTCATTTATTGCGCTGACGATGTTTCACAGCGAAGAAAACCGCACCAAAACCTCAAAAACTCACTTTCTCTCCACGTTCCGCGCCTCATTTATTGCGCTGACGATGTTTCACAGCGAAGAAAACCGCACCAAAACCTCAAAAACTCACTTTCTCTCCACGTTCCCCGCCTCATTTATTGCGCTGACGATGTTTCACAGCGAAGAAAACCGCACCAAAACCTCAAAAACTCACTTTCTCTCCACGTTCCGCGCCTCATTTATTGCGCTGACGATGTTTCACAGCGAAGAAAACCGCACCAAAACCTCAAAAACTCACTTTCTCTCCACGTTCCGCGCCTCATTTATTGCGCTGACGATGTTTCACAGCGAAGAAAACCGCACCAAAACCTCAAAAACTCACTTTCTCTCCACGTTCCGCGCCTCATTTATTGCGCTGACGATGTTTCACAGCGAAGAAAACCGCACCAAAACCTCAAAAACTCACTTTCTCTCCACGTTCCGCGCCTCATTTATTGCGCTGACGATGTTTCACAGCGAAGAAAACCGCACCAAAACCTCAAAAACTCACTTTCTCTCCACGTTCCGCGCCTCATTTATTGCGCTGACGATGTTTCACAGCGAAGAAAACCGCACCAAAACCTCAAAAACTCACTTTCTCTCCACGTTCCGCGCCTCATTTATTGCGCTGACGATGTTTCACAGCGAAGAAAACCGCACCAAAACCTCAAAAACTCACTTTCTCTCCACGTTCCGCGCCTCATTTATTGCGCTGACACAGCGTGATGAGTAAATGCACTTTCTCATCCTTGAAGTACGAATGCACCTTATCGTAATTTTCCAAGTCCCGGTCAAATGTTTATATATCGTGACCTTTGTAAACCTCTCTCGGAACGATGTGCCACACACACACATGCGCGTGCGAGTCTAGTGTTATTTGATGTTGTATTTTTTTTTTATTTTTGATATAGAGTTTATTGTGAGATAGATAAAAATTATGTTTATTATAACATTTTCTTGATGAAGATGGAGAATGTGTGTGTTACAAATAAAAAAGTTGCATGCTTTTTTTTTCTAGTGTGTGTGTGCTCGTTGTTCTGCAGCACGTGAAACGAGAAAGCAAAAAAAAAATTATTGTAACTGATTGTCTCGTGCAAACTGATGAAAAAAAAAAGAAATTGTAACTGATAACTGGTGAAATTGACATTGTAACTGATCTGAACTAGTGAAATTCGTATTATCATTGTGCTAGCACAAAATTCTTATTGTAACTGATTGTGCAAGAAAAAATGTTAAACCTGTTAAAACTGTTCCGTGACCCTCTCGTTCTTCACGTCGTGGACAAAGGACTTCTCGGCGACCAGGATGACGATGCACACGGTGTCCTCGGGCAGCGCGTCGTGGAACTCGCACACGATCTTGATGTTGGTGCGATCATTGACCACGACCTGCTTTCTCTTAGATGTGTTGATGACGAAAATCGGCCTGCGTGCTTTGAATTCGCTGGGCGTGTAGTACATGTCCACGCTTCCCTCGGTCACGCGTTTGTAAGAGGTGTAAGCTTCGTAAAGTTTGAGATAATCATCTTTGGTCATGTCGAGGTTGTAATTCTCGCGCGGGAACACTTCGTTGCGTCCATTTTTGAGATAAACGTTCTTGATCTTGCAGTCGTCGAATTTGCTGGAATCCTTTTCCTGATTCTTGTCCCTCCCGGTCTGAAAAAGTACAATGACGAAATCTGGCATGTCGAACTGTATGTTGTTGAACTGCGTCGTCACGTCGAACTCCATGTGACTTCCCGACGCTAACTTCTGCACGCACAGGTAAACCGTGAAAATGAATCGTCACCTGTGGACTTTTCAAGATCTCCGCTTTGTACTTGAGGGCGTAGTTCGTTTCGTATTCCACGATCGGTATTCTCAACTCCATGCTCCGGATGACGCACTTGGCTGCTTCGGGTAAAGTGTTGGCTATCGGCGTGCCGTCGGCGTTCAAGTTGGTGTATCACATCAGTGCGTCGTTGTCGTTGGCCGCTCTTCGAAATGTTTATCCTCAGTCCTCCCTTCGACATGATCTCCTTGTAGTCCGAGAATAATCCCTTAAGCAGACGCATGGGAAAGAGCACCGTGTGACTTCTCGTCGATATTTTGGTTCCCGCTTCGAATCCTCCCGCCTGGTAGTATGCAGCGTCCGTTTTGGATAATTTCAATGTTCCCACTGCCGTCGACGTGATGCCTGGATAATCGATTCTGTCGATGACGGTGTTGTGTTTCCTCACCTCCACCTGCGAGAACAGGTGAGGCACGAAGTTGTCCACGAGTATCAAATTTGCTGCTGCTGGGGGAAACGCGTCTCCGCTTTCTTTCTTCACCACGTCGAATTGAAGGTAGAGGTCCGCTCTGTGAGGATGAACGAACCCGTCGCCTACGTCCACGTCGTATTCGATCTCCCTGTTCGCTTCGTTCAAATTTCCGAACATAGGTTCTATTCATACTTTTACTCACGTATAGGCGTACATGATGAATCAGCAAACAGATTTTTCCTAAGTCTTACCGTTTCCAAGATAACCCCACTTCCGGTCGCCATTTTGGATTTCCGAACATAGGTTCTATTCATACTTTTTCTCACGTATAGGCGTACGTGATGAATCCGCAAACAGATTTTTTGCTAAGTCATGAATTGGAGGGTTCTATGATAACCTATATTAATTCTCGTAAGAGAACAGAAAACACAAAAGAAACAATACTGTGGTCACTACAACAAATAGTCTTCTTCAACCCCTATCCAACAATCAAAAAAAATCATCATCCTAACTAGAACCATGTAACTATCTACCATCTGTTAGATGTTTTGTGAACTAAGTGGTGCTTTGTTTGTGTGTAAAAAAAAATGCAATGCTTTTTGCACTTGGTTATCATCACCTAACATGTTATTAATTGTTTTCTTTCAAAATTAATTACAACTGAAAACTAATAATTAATATTATCTAAAGTTACTAATTAATAGTATACAAGTAATTGATATAATTTTTTTTGTTCTTGTTGCTAGTGTTGGGTAATTATAGTTGTTGCAAAATTCTGACTTTTTGTCGGATGACGTAGTGGTAACGTTTGTTGCAATCCCACACCCTGATGGCGTATAGACTTAAATGTTTCCATAACATGAAATACTGTTAATGGGAATGTGTTGTTTCTAATGTTCAATATAGAAAGCAGATAACAAGAAAAAGAAGAAAAGAAATGTTGCAGGTAGATACGGAGCCTAAACGTACGAGGAAAATAAGTTTTGTAGAAATTCTCTTCTCAATAAGAATACTATATTACTACCTTTATTACATTAAATATTAATTAATTCTCTAGTACTCTTGATTCTGAAAATTCGTGGTTACAGTTCAATTTGTACTTATCCTGAGCAAAATTTATAGTAATATAGTATTCTTATTGAGAAGAGAATTTCTACAAAACTTATTTTCCTCGTACGTTTACTAATAGCAGTTACATTTGACATGTTTGACTAATCGCGAATCAACGTACGGAAGCCGTTGGAAGCAGTTTGAAGACTGAAATGGCTATGGAAGGACACTTATTATAATGCTAATATTTTAGTATAATGTTTTAGAAATTGCTTCTCGATAATGTTTAGTATTTAATTTAATCTGTTGTTAGATAAAATACATAATTATTAAAATTTAAGGATAGAAAATATGAACAGCGAATGAATGATACGTTTGACTAATCGTGAAGATCAGTATCACAGTACGTTTTATCGTTCTTATATAAACGTTGAAACGTTTAAGAACGTATAAGAACGTTTACCGAAACGTTTCAACGTTGTTTTCAATATTCAAAATAAGTTTTGTAGAAATTCTCTTCTCAATAAGAATACTATATTACTACCTTTATTACATTAAATATGAATTAATTCTCTAGCACTCTTGATTCTGAAAATTCGTGGTTACAGTTCAATTTGTACTTATCCTGAGCAAAATTTATATATATTCTATTACAATCTTTACAGATTTCTTTTTAGGTCCGCCTCCATCTTTGTTTTGGTCTCTTACCATCAGATTTCCCCCAACAAGACTCCTGTAAAATCTCCTTTATTCCTTTCTCATTCGTGCCCACCTAGGTCTTCATGATTTAATCATCAATCTAATAATATTTTGGAAACAAATATAAATTATGTACTTCTAAATTATGTAACCTTCACCATTCACTTGTTTCTTTATCCCTTTTAGGCTGAAATATTTCCCTAAGGATCTTATTTTCAAATACACCTCAATTTATCTTCAAGAGATCAAGTTTTCGCATCCACAGGTAAAATTACTGTTTTGTATACTTCAACTTTTAGTTTCTTAGATATTAAACGAGAAGACAAAAGTTTATGAAGAAAAAAGTAACATGCATTTCCTGAATTAAGTCTACTTAAGAGACCTGTAGGAAGACCAAGACGAAGATGGAGGGACAACATTGAGATGGACCTAAAGAAAATCGGTAGGGATGGAAAAGAGTATATAGAACTTGCTCAAGATAGAGACAGATGGAAGGCCTGTGTTGCTGCAGCCATGAACCTTCGGGTTTAAGAAGGCTAGGGAGTTAGTTAGTTAGTTAGTTAGTTAGTGTGTCTCACTGCTACACGGAAAATCCTACAGGAGTTTTATTTTTCTTGGAAGTCTGAGATTCACCGAACCCCCACATAGTACTAATTATCTTCATCGTTGCGATATAAAAAAAAACATAAGTATTTGTGTTGTGAATAGAAAAGCCATGTCACGGCATTTGATGTTATCTGTAACAAAAAAAACATGAGGATCATGTCGGAATAAACTTGTAAAGAGCGAGGCTTGCAGCATGAAGCTTCGAGGATGCCAGTTCCTAATTAGCTCCGTATTAACCAACTAATTGTTTTGCCTTCTTAAACCCGAAGGTTTAGCAACAAAAGCCTTCCATCTCTCAATTTTGTACTAATCACACAGCTGGAAGCTTGCGTGTATCACCCTCACTGTTTATTCAGCTCTTGACCTTAACTATTGATCATGCATTTTTATTGCATGTTTCCCATGTCAACACAAAATATATATTTTCTCTTGGATTAATTTTAACTATGATGATGAAAATTTAAGAAAGAGTAGAGAGAAAGAGAAAGAGAAAAGAATACCATAACAAATAGCTTCTAACATTTTAAGATATATCCTATCTTATTCTACATATTCAACGAATTTATTTGATTACAATGCAACAACATTTTATTATTACGTCATATGTTTCAATATTTTCATAGTCATCCAAACGTTTTACAAAACATTTTTTTTTAGTTACGAAGATAGGAAGAGCAACAAAAAGTGGTTGAATAATTTCGAGAAGTATTTCCAAATAGGGGACAGTGTTTTCATTTTTTTTTCTTTCTTTCTTTCGTGTAACCACTACGTTATCGATGGGAACAAGGCAAAACCAACATTACCACTATGTTATTGTGTTGAAGAGGATTTTTCCGTTATCAATTGTGTCCACACACAAAACTTAGTACCTGTCTGCATCCATACCTAGATTTAAAAATTCGAACCATGTCTCACCCCCTTGTAACTTATTTAATTATTTACGCTTGTGCTTGTATTTGCTCTCTTCGGGTTTAAAAAGCCTAGAGAGTTAGTTAGTTGATTGTTTCCCACTGTACTATTTCAATTTTTGAATAATCACATGTTAGTTATGAATGCATTGTTGAAATCCTGTCTGATCATATATGTGTTTGGGTTGAGGCTCCGTATCTACCTGCAACATTTCTTTTCTTCTTTTTCTTGTTATCTGCTTTCTATATTGAACATTAGAAACAACACATTCCCATTAACAGTATTTCATGTTATGGAAACATTTAAGTCTATACGCCATCAGGGTGTGGGATTGCAACAAACGTTACAACTACGTCATCCGACAAAAAGTCAGAATTTTGCAACAACTATAATTACCCAACACTAGCAACAAGAACAAAAAAAATTATATCAATTACTTGTATACTATTAATTAGTAACTTTAGATAATATTAATTATTAGTTTTCAGTTGTAATTAATTTTAAAAGAAAACAATTAATAACATGTTAGGTGATGATAACCAAGTGCAAAAAGCATTGCATTTTTTTTACACACAAACAAAGCACCACTTAGTTCACAAAACATCTAACAGATGGTAGATAGTTACATGGTTCTAGTTAGGATGATGATTTTTTTTGATTGTTGGATAGGGGTTGAAGAAGACTATTTGTTGTAGTGACCACAGTATTGTTTCTTTTGTGTTTTCTGTTCTCTTACGAGAATTAATATAGGTTGTCATAGAACCCTCCAATTCATGACTTAGCAAAAAATCTGTTTGCGGATTCATCACGTACGCCTATACGTGAGAAAAAGTATGAATAGAACCTATGTTCGGAAATCCAAAATGGCGACCGGAAGTGGGGTTATCTTGGAAACGGTAAGACTTAGGAAAAATCTGTTTGCGGATTCATCACGTACACCTATACGTGAGAAAAAGTATGAATAGAACCTATGTTCGGAAATCCAAAATGGCGACCGGAAGTGGGGTTATTTTGGAAACGGTAAGACTTAGGAAAAATCTGTTTGCGGATTCATCACGTACACCTATACGTGAGAAAAAGTATGAATAGAACCTATGTTCGGAAATCGAAAATGGCGACCGGAAGTGGGGTTATCTTGGAAACGGTAAGACTTAGGAAAAATCTGTTTGCGGATTCATCACGTACACCTATACGTGAGAAAAAGTATGAATAGAACCTATGTTCGGAAATCCAAAATGGCGACCGGAAGTGGGGTTATCTTGGAAACGGTAAGACTTAGGAAAAATCTGTTTGCTGATTCATCACGTACGCCTATACGTGAGAAAAAGTATGAATAGAACCTATGTTCGGAAATTGAAAATGGCGACCGGAAGTGGGGTTATCTTGGAAACGGTAAGACTTAGGAAAAATCTGTTTGCGGATTCATCACGTTCGCCTATACGTGAGAAAAAGTGTGAATAGAACCTATGTTCGGAAATTTGAACGAAGCGAACCGGGAGGTCGAATACGACGTGGACGTAGGCGACGGGTTCGTTCATCCTCACAGAGCGGACCTCTACCTTCAATTCGACGTGGTGAAGAAAAAAAGCGGAGACGCGTTTCCCCCAGCAGCAGCAAATTTGATACTCGTGGACAACTTCGTGCCTCACCTGTTCTCGCAGGTGGAGGTGAGGAAACACAACACCGTCATCGACAGAATCGATTATCCAGGCATCACGTCGACGGCAGTGGGAACATTGAAATTATCCAAAACGGACGCTGCATACTACCAGGCGGGAGGATTCGAAGCGGGAACCAAAATATCGACGAGAAGTCACACGGTGCTCTTTCCCATGCGTCTGCTTAAGGGATTATTCTCGGACTACAAGGAGATCATGTCGAAGGGAGGACTGAGGATAAACATTTCGAAGAGCGGCCAACGACAACGACGCACTGATGTGATACACCAACTTGAACGCCGACGGCACGCCGATAGCCAACACTTTACCCGAAGCAGCCAAGTGCGTCATCCGGAGCATGGAGTTGAGAATACCGATCGTGGAATACGAAACGAACTACGCCCTCAAGTACAAAGCGGAGATCTTGAAAAGTCCACAGGTGACGATTCATTTTCACGGTTACCAGTGCGTGCAGAAGTTAGCGTCGGGAAGTCACATGGAGTTCGACGTGACGACGCAGTTCAACAACATACAGTTCGACATGCCAGATTTCGTCATTGTACTTTTTCAGACCGGGAGGGACAAGAATCAGGAAAAGGATTCCAGCAAATTCGACGACTGCAAGAACAAGAACGTTTATCTGAAGAATGGACGCAACGAAGTGTTCCCGCGCGAGAATTACAACCTCGACATGACCAAAGATGATTATCTCAAACTTTACGAAGCTTACACCTCTTACAAACGCGTGACCGAGGGAAGCGTGGACATGTACTACACGCCCAGCGAATTCAAAGCACGCAGGCCGATGTTCGTCATCAACACATCTAAGAGAAAGCAGGTCGTGGTCAATGATCGCACCAACATCAAGATCGTGTGCGAGTTCCACGACGCGCTGCCCGAGGACACCGTGTGCAGCGTCATCATGGTCGCCGAGAAGTCCTTCGTCCACGACGTGAAGAACGAGAGGGTCACGGAACAGTTTTAACAGGTTTAACATTTTTTCTTGCACAATCAGTTACAATAAGAATTTTGTGCTAGCACAATGATAATACGAATTTCACTAGTTCAGATCAGTTACAATGTCAATTTCACCAGTTATCAGTTACAATTTCTTTTTTTTTCCTCAGTTTGCACGAGACAATCAGTTACAATATTTTTTTTTTGCTTTCTCGTTTCACGTGCTGCAGAACAACGAGCACACACACACACTAGAAAAAAAAAGCATGTAACTTTTTTATTGTATCACACACATTCTCCATCTTCATCAAGAAAATGTTATAATAAACATAATTTTTATCTATCTCACAATAAACTCTATATCAAAAATAAAAAAAAAATACAACATCAAATAACACTAGACTCGCACGCGCATGTGTGTGTGTGGCACATCGTTCCGAGAGAGGTTTACAAAGGTCACGATATATAAACATTTGACCGGGACTTGGAAAATTACGATAAGGTGCATTCGTACTTCAAGGATGAGAAAGTGCATTTACTCATCACGCTGTGTCAGCGCAATAAATGAGGCGCGGAACGTGGAGAGAAAGTGAGTTTTTGAGGTTTTGGTGCGGTTTTCTTCGCTGTGAAACATCGTCAGCGCAATAAATGAGGCGCGGAACGTGGAGAGAAAGTGAGTTTTTGAGGTTTTGGTGCGGTTTTCTTCGCTGTGAAACATCGTCAGCGCAATAAATGAGGCGCGGAACGTGGAGAGAAAGTGAGTTTTTGAGGTTTTGGTGCGGTTTTCTTCGCTGTGAAACATCGTCAGCGCAATAAATGAGGCGCGGAACGTGGAGAGAAAGTGAGTTTTTGAGGTTTTGGTGCGGTTTTCTTCGCTGTGAAACATCGTCAGCGCAATAAATGAGGCGCGGAACGTGGAGAGAAAGTGAGTTTTTGAGGTTTTGGTGCGGTTTTCTTCGCTGTGAAACATCGTCAGCGCAATAAATGAGGCGCGGAACGTGGAGAGAAAGTGAGTTTTTGAGGTTTTGGTGAACCTCAATTAATGACGCTGAACTCTCTATTTGGGTCTACTTGTATATTATTTCATTATTATTAGAAGTAGTGGTAGTAGTAGTGACAACAAGTACAACAAAATGTTAAGATACAAATTCATAACGAATCGTTCATTCTTTCACAGAAATAATCTTCCCGCCGTACAAGTTATATTCGGATTTAAAAAAAAATGTTTCAAGAATTGTTAAACTGTATTAACTAATATCATGTTGTACAGAACTTTTAACTGTTCTTATAAAAGCAAAATTTATTTTAAAATTTTATAGTTTTGTTTATTATATACAAATTACTGAGATCAATTTTCTAACTACGTAGACATTTTCTCATCTCATAAATAAATGTCTAGCTATAAATTGATTAATACTTACATTAAACATTTTAATAAAGAATAGCAAACACATTGTTCTTAAATATTTCTGATGATAATAATGGGAATACATATCGTAAAGCTTTCCAGTACTTAACTAGTTTCGTATGAAACGATGGTCTCCTCACAGATAAGATTAAGTTTTAAAATACGCGTGTAATGAAACTATTTGTTACAGTAGGGGAAGTCATCTCAATTTATTGAACAAGAATCTAACGTGGTGGTTCTTTAATAGTAGCGTTAACTAAAGAAAACAGACAACGTATTTCATTATGTGAATCCCATGTAATGAAAATCAAACTATAGTCAAGTTAAATGACAATAATTAAATATAAAAAATGACGTTATAACCATGGTAATATCAGCAGATTTTCTCGAAATGTTATTTTGAATCTTAATGAACAATAAACGCTATAATAGTGCATTCTACACCAAGAGAAAACTAAAAATCATGAACGAAGATGCGATAAACCTGTATGAAGACCAGCACAATGTAGAGTGGAAGTAGTACGTGAAGAAACGGCTACTGAAGGTAAGAAACGAGACTGTTGGTGCTTACTAATAACCTACGTTATCACACAACAAAGACGAACAGTGCAACTTCGGAAATCTAATAATTTAAACAATATGAACTTATTTTTCCATATATTTATTAACGTTTTTTTCCTTGTTAGTCAAATAGGATGCATACGAGTATATGATAGTGGTGAAATTATTTTAACACAATACTATTTCTTCATTCCAAATATTGTGCAAATTGACTTGTATATTTTAGATATATTGTACAGTAATTTATCTAGAATTGGATAAATGGTAGTTAAACAATAATTTGTTTGAATTCTTGTAACATGTTTGTTGACAGAAAATTCTTCTCCTATTGAGTTTTACTGTTTAAGTAGCATTTGTTTGAAACAGTTGCGTACTTTATGAGAAGCTTCATATAATTCAAAGTGCACAAAATGTATTTTCTAATATGAGGCGAATATCCTCCATTTACGTCTTTGCCACAAAACCACCTCAAAGAGACAATCGATTTTCAATAGCAATAACACAACTAAACGTAAATTGCCATTAAAAATATACAATACTGTAATCAGCACCACGCTCAATCAACCTTTACTCCTTCGGATTGACCCCAGATGCCCATTGATAAGAGGCTGTGGGAGCTCTAGAGTAGCCTATGCAGGGACATAAATGGAAAATATTTCACCAGCATAGAAACGTAACATGCTTGGAGCTCTGCCGACTGAACAACCGCAGATACCCTAAATAGTTGCCGCTAAAAGTGATGTAAAGCTAATGGGCACCATAATTGGTGTAACACAAAATCTAATAAAGTGCTAAAGTCCTCTAGACTTGGCGCGGCGTCCATAGGCTAAGTTTCGTCCGTCCCCTTGGGTGGGGTCTACCTGGGACTAACACTATTCTTGCTTTTATCCATTACGATTGATTGATTGATATGTTTATTTTACTTCGCTTTTCTCTCACTTTTGGCTAATCGAGAAGATGGGGATGAGTGAAGATATGATGAAATTGATGAAGAGACAAAGAACACACATGCCAGGGCCGGGATTCGAACCAGGGAACCCTGTCGTCGTAGCGCGGTGTGCTAACCATCAAGCCACGGAGATCGTTTTATCCATTATGAGAAACATCACAACATTCTCCTTGGGAAAAAGGCGATCTCCAAATCATATTATCCAAATGAAATTGAATTTGTTTATCCTGAGTGTCATTTCTATTGAAATGAATAAATACATTTTTAAAGGGAGTTGTAAATCTATTAATGAACACAGTTCTTCTACAGAATAAAGAACGTGTAATGTTAATATGTTCTAATATGAATGAGTAATAATGCGTTCGTGGTAATTAACAAATTATATTTGAGCAAGGCATTTAGATACTATCTACATAGCTAATCAAATAGTAAGAAATTAAATCTCTTTAATTTCTTTACAAAAAATCTTTGCATTTTCCTAATTTATCTACAACTAACAACCAATTGCAATTACCTGTGAATAAACTTTAGCTCTTCTGTATATATTCATGAAATTTTTTGTAGGTTGAATACAATTACCCTACCCTTTCTGTGTTCTATAGTGCTTAGGAAGAAAATTTGCCTTGCACCGTGGTTCACCTTAGCCATATTATTACGTCCGTCTCATTGAAGAAAAAGTCGTTTCAGCGCTGCCCGAAAACACTGTACAATGTTCAACATTTTGTGCAGGTTACGGAATGTTGCCTTAGTTACACATGTGCATTTGAATGAATGTACAGCTTATCGCCACCAACATTTCGGCTTTGAGAATACCTTTGTTGATGGTGAAAAGTTCCGAGTATGTGTCGATGAAACATGTTGAACTATTGTCCTCAAATTTCACAGTGGCGCGGTGGTAGAGTCGTAGCCTTGTAATCAAGGGGTTCCGGATTCGATACCCGGTACATAGTGGTTCAGATCCTACTTTAAACTGTAGTGCTAGTCGCGATTACACTCTCTGTGCACAAAGTGGACTTAAAACATCAAATCAATCAATCATGCAAATTTCATCAAATGTTCTACAGCACAATACGTAAGCTGCCTTCTGAAAATCGCGTTTCCCAAGTGATTGGTTACATCTAAAAGTAGTACCTCACCAATATTCTAATATAGTCTCTGGTTTTGTCTTTGGTTACTCTGCTGCTTCAGTGGTTGGTGATCGTATGGTTTATTAAAAAATGTAATACTTAGTGGGTGGGAAATAAATATCCCTGGTTTGGATGTGATGTTCGGGTCCAGGACATTTTGCTGCCAGGGCATTTTGGTTATGGTGCCTGAGCATTTAAGTGCTTAATATTTGGTACCTTTCTCTCTACACCCCCTTCCACCTCTGACCTCTGGCATTCATTTTCACTTTCAGTGACTATAAATACTGAATGTCAGTTACTTCCCCATATGGCTTGGTTAGTGAATAGCTCTCATGGTGGTAAGAATCTAATTCATAATGGATTTTCGTATTTAGAAGAAAAGGTCAGAAATGAGAGTGTACTGGAAGTGCCCACACTGTGAGTGGTGAAGCTGAGAAATTTGTAAACGAGCATAGATATGCACCAGACGTTTGTGGACTAAACTCCGGAGTCACTGAAGACCACTGCCAGCCAAAAGGTACCCGATTCCCAGCTGATCTGCCACCTATTGGCACGATAAAGTTTTGCTTCTATAGTATGAAAGAAAAGTAATAAATAACAATCAATTTACAAGAACATAAATTTGTTTCTGTGCACAAAGTTACATGTTGTTTGCACCAAAATGTCCTGGTGCTTAAGTGTGTAGCCCTAATATTACCTAGCACCAAATAGCCCTAGCACCAAAATGTCCGACACCGGTGTTATACATAACCAGAGGGTTTATGGTTTAAGGCAGGAGGAGAAAATCCCCCATCCATCTCTACAAATCGCACCGTCCCTTGAATTCTGCATTAAGCATTGTTTGAACTTCTTTCTAAGTGTGACTACCTCACCACAAAAGTAACACATAAAAGTTACATGGTGAGAGTTACTCTATTTTTGTACAGCTCATCTTTCCTTAATTATTTTATGCACGCGTTAGAAGGGAATAATGTCTGGTTCTGAGAGGCTTAAATTCCATAGCTCCTACCAAACTACGCCCATGATTGTTTGTCAGTCAATACTGTAACAAGGCACAAAAGATGATGGTGAACCATAATTCTGAATTAACAACAAAATCAGTGTTCATTTACAT